>NC_138772.1:377501777-377696777 GCF_965119305.1 Pelophylax lessonae | reverse complement strand
CAGCACTGCCATCTCAGGTGTGGGCAGCTGAAGCCAGCGCGTCCTCTTTGGCGTCCTCTTCTGTGTCCTCTTCATCCCAGAATGCCCTGCACCGGCCCCGCTCGTCATGTCCGGTGCAGGCACATCATTCCTGCACAGCTTCTAGGCATGCCCAGAAGCTGTTTAGCAGTGAATGACGTGCCTGCACCGGAACTGACGAGTGGGGCCGGTGCAGGCGCATTGATTCCTTGGAGCCATGACGCTCAGCTCCCAGGAATCAATGCGAGCAGGAAGTGACGGCGCAGGCCACGGCTGAAGAGAGAGGAAGAGGAAGTAAGGTGAGTATATTTTCTTCTAAAACAAGGTAAGTAAAGAAAAAAAAAATCGTGATTATCCATTTATTTTTCAGGTGATAGAGAGCAAGCAGATGGTGAAAAATTACTTTTAAGGGTGGAACTCCACAGGGGGCCCGGAGATGTTTTTTTCTAAATAGCAGCAAAGCGGGATATTATCCAATTGGTGGACAGGATTTGGAAGTCCCTGCCCACTCTACCTCTGGCCCCCCCTGCTGAGATGACAGATCTGGGCCCGGTTCAGGAGGGCTGGTGGTCCCCCCTCATCAGCGGCCCTGTCTATATATATATATATATCTATATATATATATATATATATATATATGTATATATATATATATATATATATATATATATATATATATATATATATATATATATATATATATATATATATATATATATATATATATATATATATATATATATATGTATAGCATTGTTTAAATGCCACGGCATACCTGACATGCTGGCCATGTCCATCCCAGGATAATGCACCATGTCACAAAGCTCAAATCATCTCAAACTTGTTTCATGGACCAAAATCTCTGAGGAATGTTTCCAACACCTTGTTGAATATGTCACGAAGAATTAAGGCAATTCTGAAGGTAAACAGGGGTCCTACCCCGTACTAGCAAGGTGTACCCAATAAAGTGTCCGGTGAGTGTATGTATGTATGTATATATATATATATATATATATATATACACATATATATATATATATATATATATAAATATATATATATATACAGTGGGTACGGAAAGTATTCAGACCCCCCTTAAATTTTTCACTCTTTGGTATATTGCAGCCATTTGCTAAAATCATTTAAGTTCATTCTTCATCCTCATGAATGTACACATAGCACCCCATACTGACAGAAAAACACAGAATTGTTGACATTGTTGCAGATTTATTAAAAAAGAAAAACTGAAATATCACATGGTCCTAAGTATTCAGACCCTTTGCTCAGTATTTAGTAGAAGCCCCCTTTTGATCTAATACAGCCAGGAGTCTTTTTGGGAAAGATGCAACAAGTCTTTCACACCTGGATTTGGGGATCCTCTGCCATTCCTCCTTGCAGATCCTCTCCAGTTCTGTCAGGTTGGATGGTAAACGTTGGTGGACAGCCATTTTTAGGTCTCTCCAGAGATGCTCAATTGGGTTTAAGTCAGGGCTCTGGCTGGGCCATTCAAGAACAGTCACGGAGTTGTTGTGAAGCCACTCCTTCGTTATTTTAGCTGTGTGCTTAGGGTCATTGTCTTGTTGGAAGGTAAACCTTCGGCCCAGTCTGAGGTCCAGAGCACTCTGGAGAAGGTTTTTGTCCAGGATATCCCTGTACTTGGCCGCATTCATCTTTCCCTCGATTGCAACCAGTCATCCTGTCCCTGCAGCTGAAAAACACCCCCACAGCATGATGCTGCCACCACCATGCTTTACTGTTGGGACTGTATTGGACAGGTGATGAGCAGTGCCTGGTTTTCTCCACACATACCGCTTAGAATTAAGGCCAAAAAGTTCTATTTTGGTCTCATCAGACCAGAGAATCTTATTTCTCACCATCTTGGAGTCCTTCAGGTGTTTTTTAGCAAACTCCATGCGGGCTTTCATGTGTCTTACACTGAGGAGAGGCTTCCGTCGGGCCACTCTGCCATAAAGCCCCGACTGGTGGAGGGCTGCAGTGATGGTTGACTTTCTACAACTTTCTCCCATCTCCTGACTGCATCTCTGGAGCTCAGCCACAGTGATCTTTGGGTTCTTCTTTACCTCTCTCACCAAGGCTCTTCTCCCCCGATAGCTCAGTTTGGCCGGACGGCCAGCTCTAGGAAGGGTTCTGGTCATCCCAAATGTCTTCCATTTGAGGATTATGGAGGCCACTGTGCTCTTAGGAACCTTAAGTGCAGCAGAAATCTTTTTGTAACCTTGGCCAGATCTGTGCCTTGCCACAATTCTGTCTCTGAGCTCTTCAGGCAGTTCCTTTGACCTCATGATTCTCATTTGCTCTGACATGCATTGTGATCTGGAAGGTCTTATATAAACAGGTGTGTGGCTTTCCTAATCAAGTCCAATCAGTATAATCAAACACAGCTGGACTCAAATGAAGGTGTAGAACCATCTCAAGGATGATCAGAAGAAATGGAAAGCACCTGAGTTAAATATATGAGTGTCACAGCAAAGGGTCTGAATACTTAGGACCATGTGATATTTCAGTTTTTCTTTTTTAATAAATCTGCAACAATGTCAACAATTCTGTGTTTTTCTGTCAGTATGGGGTGCTATGTGTACATTCATGAGGAAGAAGAATGAACTTAAATGATTTTAGCAAATGGCTGCAATATAACAAAGAGTGAAACATTTAAGGGGGTCTGAATACTTTCCGTACCCACTGTATATATATATATATATATATATATATATATATATATATATATATATATATATATACATATATATATATATATATATATATATATATATATATACACAGTATATACACCTACCTAGTATATTCATTGCTTGATCATACAGCACTCAGCGTCTGCCTAATCACACAGCAGGATTGAATACCCCTGGGACTACTGTTTTATGCTAGGACAGAATAATTGTTCAGTGTGTAGAACTGATAGGAAACCATACTTTCCTCGATGGACCCCAGAGAGA
The DNA here is from genome assembly GCF_965119305.1 of Pelophylax lessonae. Classification (NCBI taxonomy): domain Eukaryota; kingdom Metazoa; phylum Chordata; class Amphibia; order Anura; family Ranidae; genus Pelophylax; species Pelophylax lessonae. The sequence continues at coordinate 377,693,784 of NC_138772.1, read as the reverse complement.
GTTTCCTTTCGTATAAATGCTCACACAGTGCACCCAGTGCTTGATTTATTTATATAGCAGGATTAACTGTTCATCAGGATTCCTGCCTCCCATTGTTCACACATTGTGGTGCTGAGTGTGAAACTATTTCACATAACTTTGTGAGCCAATTAATCCACAAAGTACTTCATTCAGTGAACTTGCATACATAAGGTATATATGTTATAATGAGCTATCAATTGACCTGTGTGTGTGTGTGTAAGAGGGATACAATGTTCCAGAGTCAAGACTGCTGCAAGCATTGACAATTTTTTATATTTTTACTGTATACATCAACAGGCTTGGGCTTTCTCAAAGGTTTGGGGGGGCAATACACGTGAGGCAGGTAGGACCTGTGTGACGACATAACGCTGTGGGGGGCTAGGCGCCATCTTGCTGAGCTGACAGATCTACACTGTGTTTACGCATGCTGTAAATAGACACTTGTATGTGTCTCTGCGCATTGTGATTGTTACTCCTTTTTATAATTTTATTAAAAAGTCACTGGCAATATTACACTATTGGATCTTCTTTGCAAATATCTCATCCAAGAGCTGCAGAATATGGAGATGTGACCTTGGTGATGCTGACCTGTTGCCTATGGTTAAAGTACTTTTGAGCCCCTTAATTATTTTAAGGGGTCCATCGCATCAGGTGAGGACGAAACCTAATTGGGCAAGTGGGTGACACTCTTTGGGGGCAGTCCATGGTGGAAGATTTCTGGCAATGTGGAAGATTTACCTTTACTCATGGCACATGAACTGTGGTGGTGTTTTTCTCTGGACACTTATTATTATTATTATTATACAGGATTTATATAGTGCCAACAGTTTGCACAGCGCTTTACAATATGAGGGAAGACAATACATTTACAGTACAATTCAATACAGTAGGACTTAGAAGGCCCTGCTCGTTAGAGCTTACAATCTAGAAGGGAGGGTCAAGCAAAAAAAAAAAAAAAAGGCAACTTACAATCTAATTGGATGATATATGGGACTGTTCTCAGTTTTTTTTTTTTCTTACAGCCTAGTTGGATGATGTATGGGATCGTTTTCACGTCTTTTACTTTTTTCTACACATGATTTATGATGATTATGTAAATATGAGCTTTGTTGTTTATATGCACATTTGAGTCTACATTTAATATTTTTTTTAATTAAAGAGTGTTTCGTTGTTAGTAGGTATACTGTATATTTATTGATATTAGTGTGGTGATTGCACTGTGGAGTGATAGCTATTTTTTAATGGCTTTTATTAGTTATTTTTTATGATTTTTCATAAATTATAGCGCAGGTTTTGTTTTTTTTTAACCTGATGAATATGAAAGCTAAGTAACTGTCCCCCTGTTTAAATAGGGCTGATGTTACAATAAAGACATTCTCCTATTAAAGAAAACATGTTACTGAATGTTAGGGAATGTGATATTCACTGGCCAAGTGTTGGGCAAATTATTATTTTGCAATAAAAAATGGTTAAATGTTACCTTTAAGTCCCCGTTCACACTAAGGCGACCTGTGAGGCGACCTGGTCGCCTCACAGGTCGCCGTAGGTAGCCTCCCATAGGGAAGCTGCGGACCCGTTCTAATAGGAGCGACACAAGTCGCTCCGACTTAGAAAAAGGGTCCGGAGCTTCTTTGGGGCGACCAGGAGGCGACCGCCATAGACTTCAATGTTATGAAGTCCGTGGCGGCCACTCCGAGGTCGCGGCGCGCTGATCGCGCCGCGACCTCGGAGGTCGCGGTGCGAAGTAGCGTCGCTTGTATGTGAACGGGGCCTAAAACTGTGGGCAAATTTCAGATAATTGTGAGGCAAACTAGCTAATAAATTGTTTATAAGTAAACATCTTAATTATTTGGATTAGATTATTTCTAAAAAAAAATATGAGAAGGGATGGTTCTGAGAAGAACATAAGCATGGATTGAGATCCAGCTTACAAAAATAGAATAAGAAATATATATATATATATATATATATATATATATATATATATATATATATTTTTTTTTTTTTTTTTCCAAAAGACATACAAGCAAAGGTAAGCTCTTCAAGGCTTTGGCACACTCATGATCCTGGTAGTAGATGTGTATGTGGAAGTGCTATCAAGCATGTATCAAAACATTTGAATGATGATTATTGTCATCATCATAGTCAAGCAAATTAAAACATTGTACCTCTTATACAGACCAAAGCTTTTTTACCTATATTTCTCCAAATGCTTGTGTGGCATAGCACATTTTACAAAAATTGCCTTGAAAGAATACACTTTGCAGCTAAAATATACTAGTCTCATAAAAAAAAATAAATAAATAAAAAAAACATATCTTACTAATAAAAGTATATAGTATAAAAATTGTTTCCAAAAGTTGATCTGTAAGTGAGAAACTCCCACATGATGGTATCTCTGCCTACGCAGGGTGTAATGGTTGGTAATTATACTGCACATTACTGTACAACAAAGACAGTGGAGGGTTGTGTTCATCCAACTGTTCGTGTTCAGTGCCAACAAGATCTTTCTTTTTTTTGTCTCTTACTCTTTTCTTTTATGATCTGCTTTATTCAACCAGTAAAAAAACGTACATCAGAAAGAAAAACTGCAGCATGAACAATTTCATCCCTCTTAGCCTTATATTAGAGGACACGCTGACATGAATATAGCTACAGGAAAGAACACCAACTGCAGAAGCACTCAATTTCTATAATTTAAAAATATTTTAAAATGTCTTTATAGATCTGCATTGATTTTACTTTAGCCCTGAGGATGCTTTGCCGATGTGAGGGTAATGCACTTATCTTTAAAAATGGTCCTCAAATAACTTTATTGTTTAAAACCTATTTATTGCTCTGAATTTCCACTGATGCTTTGCTGTCATACTATTTCACAGGGTATATTTACTTTTTAAAAAATCACAATCTTAGTTTATATAACTCCTAAAGTATATCCTAATCCAAAACATTTATTTTTCATTTTGGATATAGACAGTGTTTTTGCCTTTTGGGTCCTACTGGGGCTATTTTTCTAAAGTGAGAAAGCCCCCTCTTAGACAACTGTCACCAGAACAAAGGTTAATATTGTTTTGCTGGCAAAGTAAACATTTTGGATTTTTCTTAACTTTAACCGCTTGTGTTCAGGGCACTTTCACCCCCTTCCTGACCAGGCTTTCACTGCTGTTGCACTTTAAATGACAATTGTGTGGTCATGCAACACTGTACCCAAACTACATTTGTATCATTTTTTTCACACAAATAGATCTTTCTCGTGGTAGTATTTAATCACCACTGGGTTTTTTATTTATTTTTTGCTAAATAAACAAATTAAAGAACAAAAATTTTGAAAAAAAAAAAAAGTTTTCATAGTTTGTTATAACATTTTGAAAACAGGTACATTTTTCTCCTTCACTGATGGGCTCTGATGTGCAGTACTGATGGGCATCAATAGGTTGCACTGATGGGCACTAATGAGGTGGCACTGCTGGGCATTAATGGGCACTGATAGGCTGCACTGATGGGCATTGATGAGGCTGCACTGATAGGCAGCACTGATGGGCACTGATAAGCAGCACAGATGGGCTCTGGTAGGTGGCACTAATATGTGACATTGATGAGGAGGCACTGGTGGGCACTGATTGGCAGGAGTGGTGGGCACTGATTGGCAGCAGTGGTGGGCACTGATTGGCAGCACTTTTGCAGAAGCCGATTATCGGCTCTTTTCTCCTCTCCTCTCCTCCACTCGCCGACAGCGTGAGAAAGAGCGGTAAAGAGAGCGGGTAACCGGCTTCTGTTGCCATTGTTATCAGCTGTGATTGGACTTTTTGTCCAAGTGGTAAAGAGCTGCTGATTGACTTTTTAACTCAATCTGTGATCAGCAGTGTTCGGAGGACACTGCAAACACAGAGTGTGCTGCCCGCGCCCTTTAGCAGGCGCACGCGGGAGGGATCACGGCCTCCCAGAACTGGACAACCATGCTGTAGCTATCATTCAGCCATAGCCCGGTGGGCAAGTTGTTAGGTTCAGGTGACAATTGTTCCTGGGACAATTAGAGAGAGTGAATCTCTGCAGAGGGGATAGAGCAATAATATCCTAACAGGAGTTATAACCCCTTATCATTCTAAAGGTCTATGCACACTAGGCGGCTGAAAAAAAATGTCATTACCCCTGACAGAAAAAGCAACATAAATGCTCACCGTAGCTTGTATTACACAATAGTTTATGAGAGTTTATGGGCATTTGCTTTTATAAGCTTTTTTTTTTCAAAACATTTCCCTGTTGCTCATTTTTAAGGCTACATGTACACGGGACGTTTTAAAAAGTCCTTTGAATGCTGGAATTTAACAGCTATGTAAAGGACGTTTAAAACGTCCATTGTGTCGCGTTTGCAGCTGCGTTTAGTGGCATTTAGCGGGCGTTTGCACTCAGATCCATTTTTAGAAAAATCATTCCCCTTTAAACAGGAAAAACGCAAGTGCTAAATGCGGGTGATCGCGCTCGGTCGCGTTCGGTCACATTTTGCGTTTGAAATGCTGGTAAATACACGTTCTTAACATCCTGAACGCAAATAATTGCTTTCCAAAAAACGACACTGAACTCAACTGCCTCTAAATGACTGTAAATGACTCAGTGTACATGGACAGATAAGATAACATAGAGGAGGGTTCAGGGGCTTCTGAAAAAAATGCCCAACTGCTCCTAAACGTCCGTTTACAAGTAGCAGTGTACATGAGGCCCAACTGTAAACCTGAAAATGCTGAACGCTCCTAAACGCCATGTTTATGCACATTTGTGATCGTTTATGCGTGTCAAGCATTTTTCTGCCCTAAAGCTATTCTCAAAAAGTGATTCTGTTTTTTTTTGTTTTTTTTTTTTTTCTGGCTGAAAATTCTTCTCTGCAAATATGTCTGTAAACTCCCAAATGTGCATGGACAAATAGACTAAAGACGGCCATAGATGGAACGATTTTCTTTCCTGCAATCATGGGTTGCAGGAAAGAAAATTGCTTGATACCCCCATCAACACAGTCAGTATTGATGGAGGAATCCCTACTGCGGAGCCATTGTGTTCTCCTAGCGAGGGGGGCAGGGGAAGCCATCCCTGACAGGAGAACACAGTGATTACTGCTAGCAGCTACAATAACCTTTAGCAATAATTGTAAAATCCAACAGGCTGGTTTTTACGTATCAATCAATTCAGCCTGCCCATACATGGTTTGAATCTCGACTGGTCCCTGCTGTATCGGCCAAGATTTGAACTGTCAATGGCTGGCTTAACATAGAGCTGCTTATACAGACTGAAGAAAAAAAAGGCTGCATAAGCAGCATTTTTATGCCCAGTGTGCATGGACCCTAAAAAAAAACCCGCAAAAATGTTTTGGCTTCAGATACAGTTTAGGAAAACATACATCTGCTTTTTCCATGATGTCATAAAAACAGTTAGTTCCATGCTAAAAGCAGATCCAAATGCAGTCATACAGGTTCTTCTCAAATAGGAACAACAACAGAGTGCAGAAAAGGAAACAAAACTTAGGCTGGCTACATACTAGCTGCATTTAAAACACATGAAAATTAGCCAAGGACACTCCTGCCTAAAGTGACACTAAGCTCTGGATTAAAAAAATAAAATTATATTCAAATATGTATTCTTAACTAAAAAAAGCCCCTTATTTTGCGCTCCAAATCTTAAAATTTCATTTTTTTTTTGCTGTTGTCACCTGACTTACTGTTACAAGGTGGCTACATTATTTCTCTATGGTCTCATTGTATGGAGTAATGTAGCTACTCTCTCTTGCTCATTACCAAGATGGACTAGGAACTATCTTTATGGGTGTAGCTGTAATTTCATATTATAGCAAAAGAGCAATACTTACTTCTAAGTGGTGAATAAAATAATTTATAGTTTCTGTATTTCTAATGTTAGACTGCCTTAACCTTCATACTTAGACGTATCAGCCACTTTATTAGGTACACCTTGCTAGTACCAGGTTGGACCTCCTTTTGCCTTCAGAACTGTCTTCATTCTTCATGGCATAGATTAAACAAGGTGTTGGAAACATTCCTCAGAGATTTGGTCCATATTGACATGATAGCATCACACAGTTGCTGCAGATTTGTCAGCTGCACATCCATATGCCAATCTCCCGTTCCACCACATTGCAAAGGTGCTCTATTAGATTGAGATCTGGTGATTGTGGAGGCCATTGGAGTACAGTGACCTCATTGTCATGTTCAAGAAAGTGGTCAGATGATTTTTAGCTTTGTGACATGGTGCATTATCCTGCTGGAAGTAGCCATCAGAAGATGGGTACACCGTAGTCATAAAGGGATGGACATGGTCATCAACAATACTCAGGTAGGCCGTAGTGTTTAACCACTTTACCACTAGAGCATTTTGCTGTCTTACGTCTGGGCCACTTTTTGCGATTTGGCGCTGTGCGAATTTAACTGACAATTGCGCGGTCGTGCGACGCCGTACCCAAACGAAATTGACGTCCTTTTTTTCCCACAAACAGAGCTTTCTTTTGGTGGTATTTGATCACCTGTGCGATTTTTACTTTTTGCGCTATAAACAAAAAAAGAGCGTTTATTTTGAAAAAATAACAATATTTTTAACATTTTTTTATATGAAATTCCCCCCAAAAAAGATGTAAAAACCAATTTTTTTTTAAATTTTTGGCCAATTTGTTTTCTGCTACCCATGTTTGGTAAAAAAAATCGCAATAAGCGTATTTTGATTGGTTTGCGCAAAAGTTATTGCGTTTACTAACAAAGGGAAAGATTTATGTAATTTTTGGTGTTTTTTTTTTTAACGAGTAATGGCGGCGATCTGCGATTTTTTTGCGGGACTGCGACATTGCGGCGGACAGATCGGACCCTTGACTGACATTTTTTGACACTTTTGGGGGTACCAGTGACATTACTGCAGTAAGCAGTGCTATAAATATGCACTGTTACTGTAAAAATGACACTGGCAGTGAAGGGGTTAATTTTATTGGAGAGGGAGGGGTTAATGTATGCCTGGTGCTTACTGACGTGTGGGGGGGGGGAGGTGACTGTGTGAGCCAAAGACAGATCGGATGTCCAGCTATGCTGAACACTCCGATCTGTCACTCCCTGTCACTGAGGAGATCCGCCCGCTTGTGTTTACACAGGCGGGCGGATCTCCACACTAGATCCCCGACGATCGGGGCAGAGCAGCAGCGATCGCCGCTGCTCCTCCCCTGGCCCGACTCCCGCTGTGAATGAAAACAGCGGGAGCGTGCCTCTACAGGGGAGGAGTCTGGCGACGTAGGTCTACGTCGTCAGACGGGAACGAGCCACTTTGCCGCAGTACTATTCCAGTACTCAGCGGTAAAGTGGTTAAACAATGCTCAATTGGTACTAAGGAGCCCAAAGTGTGTCAAGAAAATATCCCTCACACCATTATACCACCAGCCTGAACTGTTGATACAAGGCAGGATGGATCCATGCGTTCATGTTGTTTATGCCACATTCTGTCCGAACCATCTGAATGTCTCAGCTTAAATCAAGACTCATCAGACCAGGCAATGTTTTTCAAATCTTCTATTGTCCAATTTTGGTGAGCCTGTGCGAATAGTAGCCTCAGTTTCCTGTTATTAGCTGACAGGAGTGGCACCTGGTGTGATCTTCTGCTGCTGCAGCCCATCTGCTTCAAGGTTCGATGTGTTGTGTGTTCAGAGAGGGTATTCTGCATACCTTACTTGTAACAAGTGGTTATTTGAGTTGATGCCTTTCTATCATCTCCAATCAGTCTGCCCATTCTCCTCTGACATCAACAAGGCATTTTCCTCCACAAAGCGGCCACTCACTGGATGTTTTCTCTTTTTCCCACCATTCTCTATAAACCCGAGAGATGGTTGTATGTGAAAATCCCAGAAATACTCAGACCAGCCTGTCTGGCACCAACAACCATGCCATGTGCAAAGTCACCTAAATTCCCTTTCTTCCATATTCTGATGCTCGGTTTTGACTTCAGCAAGTCATCTTCACCACGTCTAGATGCCTAAATGGATTGAATTGCTGCCATATGATTGGTTATTTTGTTTTACCAAGCAATTGAACAGGTGTACCTAATAAAGTGGCCGCTGAGTGTACATGGAATAAAAATGAAGGGCAGGTCAAAATGTACCTGACATTCATTCATGGGGACGTGGCATGACAGTTAATAAAAAAAAAAAAAAGAGAGAGAAGGTGTTATTGGTTGTAATATACACAATTTAATTGGTTATTATAGTTCATTAACAATTGGTTAATAAGCCTAGTATTTAATTGGTCTATATAATTTCATAACATGGGATTGGTCCAATTTGAAGTAATCAGTTACAGTAGGATGTAAAATTTCCCTATATAAGGAGGGGAGATAACCGTTGGAATCCAGTCAGCGGGAGCAGCATTCAGAAGTAAGAAGATTCGTTTTGGTTGCTCATCGTCTTACCTTGTGATGGAGTCCTTACTTCAGCGGCTGTTGGACCGGGCAGGAGAGGCTGACGGGGTGGAATAGATGAGACATTGTCTTTCGGTTACCGCGGTCCCGGATCCGGTGGAGCCTTGCCGTCCATCTTTGGAAGTTTCTGATGACGTTCTTCCGCTTCCTGCGGCGCTCTCCGCTGACTTGGCTTCCGATCGTCGGGGTCGTCCTATCGAAGCGGCTGTCCGTGACCCCGGTGACGCAGTTCCGGATCGTCATTTCCGTTCCGGGAGGCAAGATGGACGCCCGCAACGATCGACGAAGCGACCTGGCCGGTTTGAGGAGCCTTCTTCTTCAAGAGGAGCCGCTACCAAAAAGGGGAGGCATAATACAGGTACATGTAGTACCACTCTTTCGTCTGCCCCTCCGTCTGATCTTCCTCCTTCTTTGCAGGGTGTCAGAGTGGTGGATCCCTACGGTCGGCCTGCTGTCCCGTGCCAGTCGAACAGCCATCAACGGTCGTTTCTTCAGCGTCTGAGGTCCCTCCTGCTCGTGATGTTCATGCTGTGGTCTCTGGTGACGCAGTATCAGGAGGTCAGTCTGACATTATGAAGGAATTTATTGCTATGCTGTCCTCTTTTTGTTCTAGAGTTTCTCCTGTTGTAGCTAATTCTAGTGTATATAATACTGTTGTTCCTCCTGTGTTACCTGCGGTTCAAGAGGTGGCAGTTGATCCCCTGAGAGCGGTTTGGTCTGCGGGTTTGTCTGCGCCCCGCCAAGAATTGCAAGCTCTTGAACCATCTGTTTCTACTTTGCCCCCTGTTTTACCTCCTTTAGTGCCTGAGACTTGTTTAAAGGAGACTATGCCATGCGAGGTCTCCCCTTTAGGGTTCCATTTAACAGACAGTGTAAAGGAGAAGATATGGAGGGGTGACTTTGTGGACTTTTTGTCTTTGCTGCCCAATAACAGGGCTATTAGAGCTGATGGTGACAAATCTGTTGATGATAGATCCAGGAATGTCCCTAAATCCTTCAATAATTGGCTTCAAGGATTTTGTGTCTTTGCCAGTGTCATGGGTGAACGACGTCCTGAATTATGTTCTGGGCTTTTTCAACACCTAGACATCGTTTTGGAAGCCTACAAGCATTTTCCAGGTTTTGCTTGGTTTCTTTATGATGAGTCGTTCAGACAAAAGCTCTCTATTCACAAATCCTTGCGGTGGGGAGTAAAAGATGTGGGTTTGTGGATCAATTTGTTATTGCCCCAGAAACCTGCTGCTCCTTTAAAGTCCTCTATGTTCGGTTTGCTGCGCAAAGGTGTATGTTATGCCTTTAATGAGGGTCAATGTACTCGTTCAAATTGTAAATTTAAACATGAGTGTTCACACTGTACAGGTAATCACCCGATTTTTCGCTGCTTTAAGAAAAACGGTCCGCCTTCTGTCCCTTCTACCAAGGAACAGCTTTTTCAGAAGAGCGGCAACTCCGGTGAGCTGGGAAAAAATGCTCCCCTGGCTTCTGGAGTACCCAGATGATCGTAAAGCTATTACTTTGTATAATGGCTTTAGGTTTGGTTTTTTCTTTGCCTGCATTTTCAGGTTCTGGTTGCATTGTTGTTGACAATTTACCCTCAGTGGCTGAATTTCCTGAGGTGGTTCATGAGAAAATTTTAATAGAAATAGCTGCTGATAGGGTGGCAGGCCCATTTTCTTCCCCCCCCCCCCCCCTTTTTCAGCATTTCGAATTTTTCCATTAGGTCTTATCCCTAAAAAAGAGGCTGGAGAATTTCGCCTTATACATCATTTATCTTACCCGGATGGACTATCTCTGAATGATGAAATTGACCCCTCTGTTTGTCGACGCCTTGGTGAAGATTAGGGGTGTAGGGGCTTCTGCTTTGTTGGCTAAGTCTGATGTGAAATCTGCGTTTCGATTGTTGCCTATACATCCCACATCATTTAATTCTTTGGGTTTTTTCTTTCGTGATCAGTTTTTCTTTGACAAGTGCTTGCCGATGGGGTGTTCATTGTCCTGCTCTTATTTTGAGCTTTTTTCTTGTTTTTTAGAATGGGTTGTATCTTGCAGAGCATTCTCCAGTAATATTTTGCACTACCTAGATGATTTTTTTGTTCATCGGTAGTGCTGATTCGCTAGACTGTCTGAAAATTTTTACAGAGTTTAAGATTGTTTGTCGTGAGTTTGGAATTTCTTTGGCTGTGGAGAAGACTGTCTACCCTACCACTACTCTTGAGTTTTTAGGTATTGAGATTGACACGGTTTTGATGTTGTTTCGTCTCCCGGCTGCCAAGGTTTCCAAAATAAAAATTTTGTTGGAGTTTGTTTTGAGTAAAAAAAAAAGTTCAATTGAGGACTATTCAGTCGCTTTTAGGGCTTCTGAATTTAGCCTCTCGGGTTCTGCCTATGGGCAGAGCTTTTTGTAAGCGTTTGTACAGGGCCATCTCTGGGGTTTCTTCTCCTCTTCACTTTGTTAGGATTTCTTCTCCGATTGCTGAGGATCTAGTGGTTTGGTTAAAATTTTTGGATGGTTTCAATGGGTCTTCTGTCTGGCAGGAAGAATTTTGTTCTGCTTCTGCTCTTAATCTGTTTACAGATGTGTCTGCTGCAAATGGTTTTGGTGCTTACTGGGAAGGGCACTGGTCAGCTGATTCATGGCCTCTTGATTGGATTAGTAGGGGTTTGACATCTAGCATCGTGCTGTTGGAATTGTTTCCTGTGATTGTGGCATTGGAATTGTGGGGTCATCATTTTGCTAACAAAAGGATTGTTTTGCATTCAGATAATAAAGGCGTTGTCTTTGCTGTTAACTGCCTGTCTTCCCGTTCACTGCCTGTCATTTCTGTTTTGCGTTACTTAGTTCTGCAGTGTTTACGTCTGAATATTTGGTTGAAGGCGAAATATATTCCTGGTTTTGCTAACGATATAGCTGACTCTTTATCTCGCCTTCAGTTCAACAGATTTTGTATACTGGTGCCGGATGCAGCTCCCAGTGGCCTGTCCTGCCCGAGCCATTTATGGACTTTGGTTTGACTAGCATTGCTTCGGCTGTTAAGGCTTCTTTGGCTCCTTCTACTTGGAGGTCCTATGTATCAGCATGGGGGATGTGGTCCTCTTTTTGGTTATCCAGAGGTAGGGCTGTTCTTCCCATTGATGAGGGTTCCATTCTTTTGTTTTTAGATGACTTATTTACTAAGCAATTTTCATATGCTCATGTGTCTAAATCTTTGGCCGGCATCTCTTTTTTTGCACAGCTGAGTGGTTATCCATCCTGTGCTTGTCATTTTTCAGTAAAAATTGCTTTGCGTGGATATCGTAAGACTCATGTCCTTCCTGATAGAAGGTTTGGCTTTTCTTTATCTCTTCTGCGGGATTTATGTGCTGCAACCTCTTCGGTCTGTTTTTCCGATTTTGAATCATTGTTATTCAAGGTTGATTTTTGTATATGTTACTTTGGGGCATTTAGAGTCTCCGAATTGTTTGCATCTTCTTCTTCAGCTGTAAATGGTTTGAATTTTGCTGATGTCTCTTTGGTTGGTGATTCCTTGAGAATCTACATGAGACGCAGTAAAACTGACCAGGAAGGTAGGGGTTTTTTAATTTCTTTAGGCCGTCAAGCTGATTCGACTCTCTGTGTTGTGCTATTGGCTGCACAGTATTTTTTTCTCAATTTTTCATACATCAGACTGGTCTCCCTCTTACAAGTTTTCAGTTTAATGCTGTTTTAAAAAAAAATGTTTAGTGAATTTGCATTTGGGCCATTTGCCAATCACGTCCCATTCTTTTAGGATTGGCGCTGCCACTGCTGCTGCTCAGGCGGGTTTTTCTGGCAGCACAATTCGGAATATTGGCAGGTGGCATTCAGATGCATTTCGGTCCTATGTCAGACCTAACCTTTATGTTTAATTTTCAGGTAGTGCTAAGATTATATGGATCTTTGGGCATTCCTTTATTTTTTGGGCCCACAGAAGAGCTGTGTTGAGAAGTTATGGAAGTAATCTAGGATTCTCCTCAGCTACCCTGAAAGTTTTTTGGTTTGGTCTAAGAGGTCTTCCATGGACTGATGTACGTGCTGTTTTTACAGATCTTTGTACAAAATGGCCGGATCCTGATGTTATTATTGTACATGCGGTTGGAAATGATCTTGGGTTTAGGAAAAACATTGATGTAATTTTGCAGATCAGGGCTAATTTCTTACATTTTCAGTCTGTTTTCCCCTCCTGTAGGCTTGTTTTTTCCTAAATAATTTCTCGTTTGCTATGGTTCTCTGAAAGACGTGTTTTTTTGGAGAAGAATCGCAAGCGTATTAATAGGTCCATCGCTAAATTTATGCCTTCTATTGGCGGGCTGTCTTTCAGGCACTCTGACCTTGAGGGTCTTTTGGGTGGTTTTTATAGGAATGATTTAGTTCATTTGTCTGATATAGCAAATGATATTTTTAATTTAGGACTTCAGACTTGCATTGAGGTAGCCTTAGGCCTGGTGGTGGTGCCATGCTCTTGTTGAGCATGGCTTGTGGGATGTTTTCAAATATTTGGTATAGTTTGAGCTTTTGGGCTGGACTATAGTATTTTATATATTATATGTTTTAGTACAGTGGTTAGTTTGGGCTCTATGGCCAAGCTATACTATGTTATGTTGTCATTCCCACAAACATCTTAATATGATTTAATAAAAAGGCCGTGGACGTTTTCATCAATGCAAGTGTAGTGTCAAGTTATTTAATTATTTAAATTATTTATTTAGGTTAGGTATTTTATATATACCTTTTCTTGAAGTTCTGCATACGGCACCATAGAAAAAAAAGTGATTTAAGCATAGTTATTAGGATATTTCCAATAAAAACAACTTTGTGGCAAATGCATTTCACACAATAGTGAAGCAAGGAGACCCCTATGAACATTCTGTAAACAAAAGTTAGACCCTTATGCTTTTGCTGTTTATAGCACTGAAATAGAAAAGTCTCACATGGCACGATAAGGGTCATAAAGTCCAAAACAGCAGTATGCAAGTTGGGAAAATGACAGTAAGACTGGGTTCACACTGATGAGGTGCGATTTGAATTTTTGAATTTGAGTTTTCTAGTGCAATTTCAAGAATCACAGCCAGTGTGACTTCATTCGATTTCATCAGCAATGCCAATGTGCTTTGCATGCAATTTGAATGCAGCTGCGATTTTGATCTATGGCCATGGGGTTCTCTCTCTTCAGAAACATAGCATAGCCTTCTACAAAGTGCACTGGAATCACATTATCTTTGAGCAGCTATGGATTTTGCAAGCAGTTTCTATTCAACTACATGGGGTTCAAAATTGCACAGCATCGCACCAAAGACATTCAGGACCCTTTTTAAAAATGGCATCGGACTGCATATTTGTGAACGGCCTTTCTTTTGGACCTAGCTGACAATATATTTTTAAAATTAAGTTATAGGAACACATGCAGGCCTTTTTCTTCTGCCCGAATGTGGCAGAACGGCGTTCCGACACCTCTGGCAGCCCTGTCCTCTCATCCTGTCACTGAACACAGAAGGAGATAGGTGTTTGCACTACTCACTTCCTCCACCAGCTTCTGTGTCCTATTGCCAGACACCCAGAACGTGTGTAGAGCAGTGCATGTGTCAGTGGATGCCCCGAGTCCCCAACCCCCTTTTTTTTTTTCTGGAGCTTCCGAGCTCCCATCCCACTCACCCCCCCCCCCCCGTGGCTCTCATCCCACCCTGCCCCGCCTCTCCTCTCAAGCCTGTGTAGCTCAGGTAGAGCAGAACAGGGGGTGGGGCTGCGCTGTGTTGAAAAAAGCCTGTGTGCTCTTAACGGACCAGTGATAGCTGCACTGCAAGCAATTGAGAGGAGGTGAGTGACAACTATGAAGGGAAAGGGAATAGGAAGGTGAGTGGCTGTGTAGAGAGGCATCTGTGGGCAGAGATATATAGTAACTAAGTAGAACTACTTCACTACCGAAAGGCGGTATCTGTACTTTCCTAGAGTAGAATTTTTTTCTCCTACTTCCACTTTTACTTCACTACATTTTTTCAATGATTTCAATACTTCTATTCCGATATTTTTTTCTTGTGCTGCATAGTTACTCGTTACTATTATAAAAATTACCATTGCCAGAACAGTAGATGGCAGGTTTCATGAAGCTCAAAACATGTGTATAATCAGCGCATACGAAAATAAAAGCTACTGTATGTATAAATAAAAGCTGCATTTGAAATAATAAAAACCAATATGATGTTCAAACTTTTGAGTTCTTTCTTTAATAACTACATAACACAGTACTTGTACTTTTACTTTCAGTACTTGAGTAGCAATTTTTTTTCCAAAATACTGGTACTTTTACTTTCAGTACTTGAGTAGCAATTTTTTTTCAAAACTATTGGTACTTTTACTTTCAGTACTTGAGTAGCAACATTTTTAAAAAAATACTTGCAATACTTAAGTACAAAAAATGTTGAATACTTTAGTACTTCTACTCAAGTCACTTTTTGATTGAGCACTTGTACTTTTACTCAAGTATGGGTTTCGAGTACTTTACATAACTCTGTCTGTGGGGGAGGTGATTCCATGATTACAGGGGAGGGGGTACATATGTAATTACTGTCTGTTGTGCTGATTTTTTTCTTTCTGTGCCCTGTTTGATACACACACCTCATCTCTGCATCTTACACTTTCCTGAGCCCTGTGTGTTATGCGCTCCTAAGTGTGCTACTCTGTTCCTTTTGGGCCTACGCAGATTTGGCACCGCTTACTACAACGACGGTGTTGGAGGCATAGAGTTGGCTGGGGATAGTGAGTTCCTGCACCTATTCCCTAAGAGAAAAAGCCCTGACCATATGTATGACACTTTTTTGTATGATGCAAAAATAAACATCTATTGTCTATAATGAGCACTGAAAAAGAACACATACACTGAGAGGTGTACACATAGAATAGGCTGACCCTTTAAAAACTAAATTGTGGATTTAAAAAAAGTGTGAAGTACCACTTGCAATAGATAGCAGGAATCTTTAGGCATGTCAACAAATTGCCCCTTCATATTACCCTGGATCTCCCAAACTCTGGGGTGCTCTGTATTTCAAAATACCGACCAGTCATTTGGTTTCTGCTGCTGGGTGGCTTCCACTCACCTTTTATGACAAACTATTGAATGGCTCAATTAACCAATTATATGATGCATGGGGCAGTAATGGGCAGACCAAAGTGCTGATAGGTATTTGACATTACAAATCAACCTTGGTTTCAAATATTCTGAGGTGCTCCTAAAGCAGTGATGGCGAACTTTGGCACCCCAGATGTTTTGGAACTACATTTCCCATGATGCTCAACTACATTGCAGAGTGCATGAGCATCATGGGAAATGTAGTTCCAAAAAATCTGGGGTGCCAAGGTTCTCCAACACTGTCCTAAAGGCACTTAGAGACCATTAACGGTTAATGCTCATTGCATGCCTTTTTTATTTGTTTTCCTAAATCTTGACTAGTCTGGGATGGGATTGAAAATCCCCTTCATCTCTTATGTACAGTATGAAGCACTCATGGACGTATGGGTTTAATTAGTAAGATAAACTATTTCTTGTTTTAATGAAATAACTAATACCAAAGTTTTAACCTAATAGTTTGTTTCACACTTACCTTTAATACAGATTCTAGGCAAATAAAAGAACCATGGCTCATTTATCATTCCTAATTATCACTTTTAGTCTGATGTTTGTTTGATGCTAGAATTTTAAATGACCTTAATAAATCATGTTTATAGAAAGCTTATTGAGCCTTCTAAGTACTGATCTTCTTGTAGTCTGAGCAATTTATCAGTTGTAAACTTTTACTAATAAATCTCCACCCACTGTCAACCAAACTGACCATATTTTACTCTTTATCACTTGACTGAGAGTACCATATTTAAAGTAATAATTTAAGCATTGGTTGGGCTTCATTAAACTTCTCAGCAGAACAATCTATTTGCTTCACTGATGGAATTTTATTTTTATACCCTCTTTCCCCTGGTGCTTGACAGTCCAGGAAGAGCGGGGGAAACTGGAGGACAGTTTTCTGTAACACCAGGGCAGGGAAGAACTTGATTGACTGCCAGGGTCAGGAAGACTGTCATTAGCTGCATGACCATCTGTTAAACTTCATGTGCCACCCAACAGGACCAGAGCCCCAGGATCCATGTGGAGGGGCAAGTGCCCAGGAAGAGTTTCACCAGATGGGACCCATGAGGGGAGCAGACATTGGTGCCCAGAAGATAGCGAGCCTGGGGGTCTGTGAGCAGGGTCGGGGGCTAGTGGAATTAAGTGTTCTTAGAGTGAGGAGCCTGTGTGCAAGAGACTCAAGCTGCAAGGAGGCATAGTACCACATACTGCTAGTGCTGCTACTGCATTGAGAGACTGTGGACCATGGAGAAGGCTCAGAGCCACTGCTACAGGAGACTTTGCTGCCAGACCATGTGTCTGCTGTGCTGCTGGATTGAGTGTGCTAAAGATTCCCCAAGACTAAAGCCCCGTACACACGATAAGATTATCGAACGATCTGTCGTCCGTTTTTTGTGGCATGCTAGTCTGATGTGGAAAGTGAAGAGGTTATTTTCATACGAATTTTCCCGTACGACAGAATTCTACTTCAGAAGTGATGTCATGTGTTGGATTGATTTCTATGTGTTCTTTCATCTCTGAGCATGCCTAGTCTTGCTCATAAGATTTTTCCCCATCGAAATCTGTACTAATGAGACGAAAACCGGACATGTGTTGACGGAGGACAAAAATTTTAATGCCTGCACATCAGGATTTTGTCAGCCGAAAAGTCGGAGTCGGCCGTCGAAAGCACCATACTAACAATCCGAAAATCGGCAGATCGGTCGTCGGACGAAATTTCCCTTCCGAATTTCTTATCGTGTGCACGGGCCTTAAGAGTACTTTTCCTGCCCTATTGCTGCAGAGTATGCTGTTGCAACAGCTTTTTGCCAGTGTGTGTTGAAGTGGATAGAGAGAGTTGGCAATGGAAAATACAGTTGTTGATTTACTCAGTTGTAGTGAGGGGGGTTACATAATATTGTGTAACCCTCTGTGTTTACGGTATAGTGACCCAACAGCCCTTTCTGGGACTACATTTTTGTATGTTTAGTAAAATAGAAAAAAAAACTCTGGACCTGTAGGGTTATCTCACTGTAATTATTATCTTAACGTAAAACTAAAGGCAAAAACTTTTTTTTCATTTTGAATAGAGTCGAGGAGAGTCATAACCCCTGTCAACTTATTTTTGCCATCTGTTTCAAATTGGGGAGATTTCCCTTCACTTCCTGTTCCATAGCCAAAACAATAATTGAGGGGAAATCTCTGCAAATGAAGGGAATATCTTGGGGACCCCAGGGTCACCAGAACTAGTGTCCACATAGAAAGATTTCCCCTCTATTACTTTTCTGGGGACAACCCAAAATTTGGGACTTTCTTTTACTTTCACTTCCAATTATAACGGTAAACAGGACAAATAGAGATGGTGAATCTCCCCAACGGGGGCACAGACAGCAATACAAACTAGTTATTCTAATCCCTCCCCACTGTATCCAACACTAAAAAAAGTTTTAAGTATTGATGTTGATGTAAATGATCTGGTTTCCAGGCACGCAGCTTCTACACCCCAGGATCTCCATGGTCTTCTTAGCTTGTATTGTAAAGTAACAAAATTAAAATCGAAGTGCTACATGCAGAGGCCCAGATACAACTTTATTCTGACAAGGGTCTGGAGGACAATCCAAAAAGTTTACCTCCTCTGTTGTAAATGTGGTTACCAATATGTGGGCAGAACTACACCCGCTTTGACCATCAGAGTAGGTGAACATTTAACCAATAAAAAAAAAGGATTTAGTAGACACAGTCTATCTAAGCATTTCTCTCGGTGCTATCATAATCATCTGTCAAAATTAGAGGTGATTGTGATAGAGAAATACACCTCACATTGGTGAGGAAGTAATATGAAAAGACAAATTTCTCACCGTGAGACCCAGTGGATATTTGACCTAAAGTTTTACCGATCCTGGGGACTCAATGTGGAGTGGGACATCAACTCCTTCATTAATAACTCTTGAGGGAGTTGATGTCAGAGCATTTGATCCACCACTTCCAAGTATGAGATTTTCATCTAGAAGTGTTGTTTGCACCATTTAGGGTAGCTATGGCCCACTGGCCCCTATAAGTTTTTCAGAAGTTTTTACTAACACTTTGCTTTGGACTATGATAATTAACTATTGAGGACAAACATGTTTTGTAGATTTAACGTTTTCAAACATTTCTAGCAGTCAGTTTTCAATCTATGTAAGACTTTTTTTTATATTTTCTACACTATACTGACACATGGGGTCTTTACAGTTTGGTTTTGCTATAGTTTTGCAAATTTTTAATTGCTTGTTTTAATTTTATTTTTTTATTTTTGTCATTTCAGTATCACTTTTATTTTTATTTCATTTTTACTTTTTTATTTTATTTTATTTTTTATTCTTTATTTTTTTTCCACATTATTTTTTATTCTCTATTTTTTTATTTATTTTTTTATTTTTCAATTATTATTTTCATATTTTATTTTTATTTTGTTTTATTCTAATTTATTTTCTTTTTTATATTTCGATTTTTTTATTTATCTTCATTACTTGGTTTATTTTTCTCATTGCACTAGACACAATCACTGCCTAAAGTCAATTAATCATTTTTTAACTAGTTGCGATATTTTAATATACGGATTTTTAAGTATAAAAAAATTGTGATCGTTTCAACACACACATTGCTCCTTTAATGGTTGAAAACGGCAAGCAGTTTTATCTGTATTGCTAATTTGACACACATTAGGAACATTTCAGATGAAGGGAAGTTTATTTTCCTTCACTGGGGCTCCCATGCGGAGTGTGTCACTTCCTGTTCTTTCTCAAGACCTTGCTTGCTATTCTTCATCCAAGTAGATGCCTTCTGAGAGGAAACACGTTGGATTGGAGCTAACAAAGTGATGTCAACTAGCGCAGACTGCACTGCAGGTGGCAAGATGTTATCTCATATCGCTCTAATTTATTGTCCTTGATGTAAGTGCAATTTTTATTTAATAAACCAACTTTATATGCATCAATGCACTATGACCATCTTCCATTATCTTTTATAACCACATGATGTGATTAACAAGATTAAGGCGCA
Organism: Pelophylax lessonae; assembly: GCF_965119305.1. Lineage (NCBI taxonomy): Eukaryota > Metazoa > Chordata > Amphibia > Anura > Ranidae > Pelophylax > Pelophylax lessonae. The sequence continues at coordinate 377,674,165 of NC_138772.1, read as the reverse complement.
CCATAAGCCTAGATACATTCCCTGGAGCTGGTTGACTACTTGCCTTCAGAGGCGCTTCCACTCACACGTATATAATCTCTTGGTGGGATCATTTGATTCGGTAAGTGGCCAATTTTCACATATAGAGCACAGAGGTGACACACTTTCCATTGTGGATTATTTCAGCTGCACTACAGTCTGTTGTATTTGCTTGTGGGAAGGTTGGAGCATCCATCATCTTTTCACTAAACACATTGTGTAGCACTGGATTATTTATGAACTTTTGCACCATTTATTATTAGTAGGGTTGAGCGGACACCTAGATGTCCGTGTTCGACAGGTTCGGCCGAACTTTAAAAAAAAGTCCGGGTCCGTGTCCCGGACTTTTACCGAACTTTTCCCGGACACCGAACCCCATTGAAGTCAATGGGGACCCGAACTTTAAGGCACTAAAATGGCTCTAAAACACCAAAGGAAAGGGCTAGAGTGCTGCAAATGGCAGCAAAACGTAATTAAGAGCATGGCAAGTGCTCTGCAAACAAATGTGGATAGGGAAATAACTTAAAACAACAAAAAAAAACAGAAAAATAAAACAATGTTCTTCTTCATCTCTGAAGGACGAGGCCCATATGGAGTAGGAGGGAGGTTGAGGTGGTGGTGGATGTGGCGGTGACATAGGCGTGCGCACAGGGTGTGCTGGGTGTGCCTGGGCACACCCTAATCACCTAGGGCACATAGCATTGCCAGTGAGGAGATGGGAAAGATCTCCCTGGGACCTGCTCTGCTCTATTTCTCCTTGCCTACAGGTACATGGCCCCGATACATTACTCTCCCTGCTGGCAAACACATGCATGTGTATTTCAACTTTGGGGTGCACACCTTAATGCAATAGGCTGCGCACACCTATGGGCGGTGTAGGTGGAAGCGGCGGTGGAGGAGGACCAGGGCCGGATTAACAGCATCATGGGCTTGGTGCTGAGGATTTTGAAGGGCCTTAAGGGCCGTGCCTTGCCATGCACCCAGAGGAGGAAGGGTGCAGCCATGCATGCCTAATTCAACATGGGATGCTGTCTCTGAAGCCCATAAACACATCCATGCATCGCCAACTGTCCCTCCTTGTCCGGCCTTCACGCTGTGTGGGGAGGTTCTGAGGGTGCTGCCTGGGGAAGCGAGCATAGAAGCCAGACTTCTGTGTTTACAAGTGACAGAAGAGCGGTAACAGTGAATATGGCCAACCCGGGGCCTATATAAAAGGTAGGGGCCTGGAGCTGCAGCTCCAATAGCCCCTACATTAATCTGGCCCTGAGGAGGAGGACGAGGTAGCCAACACTGCTTCTTTTCAATCTTCAGAAGTATGAGATGAACCCCAAAAACTTGGAAAGGTGGATCTCTCTCACACGTACCAACACAGACTATCCCCCAATTTAACTGATCCCCAAAGGTTTTTGATTAAATAGCGGAATAGAAAATATGATCCAAAAAAAGTGTATGTATATCACACGTACACAACCACACTAGGCCCCAATTACTATTGTTTGTACCCCTAAAAGGCTAGATGAGGAGTAGGGGGGGTATGGAACAGGCAGCACCCTCAAACCTTCAGAAGTATGAGATGAACCCCAAAAACTTGGAAAGGTGGATCTCTCTCACACGTACCAACACAGACTATCCCCCAATTTAACTGATCCCCAAAGGTTTTTGATTAAATAGCGGAATAGAAAATATGATCCAAAAAAAGTGTATGTATATCACACGTACACAACCACACTAGGCCCCAATTACTATTGTTTGTACCCCTAAAAGGCTAGATGAGGAGTAGGGGGGGTATGGAACAGGCAGCACCCTCAAACCTTCAGAAGTATGAGATGAACCCCAACAACTTGGAAAGGTGGATCTCTCTCACACGTACCAACACAGACTATCCCCCAATTTAACTGATCCCCAAAGGTTTTTGATTAAATAGCGGAATAGAAAATATGATCCAAAAAAAGTGTATGTATATCACACGTACACAACCACACTAGGCCCCAATTACTATTGTTTGTACCCCTAAAAGGCTAGATGAGGAGTAGGGGGGGTATGGAACAGGCAGCACCCTCAAACCTTCAGAAGTATGAGATGAACCCCAACAACTTGGAAAGGTGGATCTCTCTCACACGTACCAACACAGACTATCCCCCAATTTAACTGATCCCCAAAGGTTTTTGATTAAATAGCGGAATAGAAAATATGATCCAAAAAAAGTGTATGTATATCACACGTACACAACCACACTAGGCCCCAATTACTATTGTTTGTACCCCTAAAAGGCTAGATGAGGAGTAGGGGGGGTATGGAACAGGCAGCACCCTCAAATCTTCAGAAGTATGAGATGAACCCCAAAAACTTGGAAAGGTGGATCTCTCTCACACGTACCAACACAGACTATCCCCCAATTTAACTGATCCCCAAAGGTTTTTGATTAAATAGCGGAATAGAAAATATGATCCAAAAAAAGTGTATGTATATCACACGTACACAACCACACTAGGCCCCAATTACTATTGTTTGTACCCCTAAAAGGCTAGATGAGGAGTAGGGGGGGTATGGAACAGGCAGCACCCTCAAACCTTCAGAAGTATGAGATGAACCCCAACAACTTGGAAAGGTGGATCTCTCTCACACGTACCAACACAGACTATCCCCCAATTTAACTGATCCCCAAAGGTTTTTGATTAAATAGCGGAATAGAAAATATGATCCAAAAAAAGTGTATGTATATCACACGTACACAACCACACTAGGCCCCAATTACTATTGTTTGTACCCCTAAAAGGCTAGATAAGGAGTAGGGGGGGTATGGAACAGGCAGCACCCTCAAACCTTCAGAAGTATGAGATGAACCCCAACAACTTGGAAAGGTGGATCTCTCTCACACGTACCAACACAGACTATCCCCCAATTTAACTGATCCCCAAAGGTTTTTGATTAAATAGCGGAATAGAAAATATGATCCAAAAAAAGTGTATGTATATCACACGTACACAACCACACTAGGCCCCAATTACTATTGTTTGTACCCCTAAAAGGCTAGGAGTAGGGGGAGTATGGAACAGGCAGCACCCTCAAACCTTCAGAAGTATGAGATGAACCCCAACAACTTGGAAAGGTGGATCTCTCTCACACGTACCAACACAGACTATCCCCCAATTTAACTGATCCCCAAAGGTTTTTGATTAAATAGCGGAATAGAAAATATGATCCAAAAAAAGTGTATGTATATCACACGTACACAACCACACTAGGCCCCAATTACTATTGTTTGTACCCCTAAAAGGCTAGATGAGGAGTAGGGGGAGTATGGAACAGGCAGCACCCTCAAACCTTCAGAAGTATGAGATGAACCCCAACAACTTGGAAAGGTGGATCTCTCTCACACGTACCAACACAGACTATCCCCCAATTTAACTGATCCCCAAAGGTTTTTGATTAAATAGCGGAATAGAAAATATGATCCAAAAAAAGTGTATGTATATCACACGTACACAACCACACTAGGCCCCAATTACTATTGTTTGTACCCCTAAAAGGCTAGATGAGGAGTAGGGGGGGTATGGAACAGGCAGCACCCTCAAACCTTCAGAAGTATGAGATGAACCCCAACAACTTGGAAAGGTGGATCTCTCTCACACGTACCAACACAGACTATCCCCCAATTTAACTGATCCCCAAAGGTTTTTGATTAAATAGCGGAATAGAAAATATGATCCAAAAAAAGTGTATGTATATCACACGTACACAACCACACTAGGCCCCAATTACTATTGTTTGTACCCCTAAAAGGCTAGATGAGGAGTAGGGGGGGTATGGAACAGGCAGCACCCTCAAACCTTCAGAAGTATGAGATGAACCCCAACAACTTGGAAAGGTGGATCTCTCTCACACGTACCAACACAGACTATCCCCCAATTTAACTGATCCCCAAAGGTTTTTGATTAAATAGCGGAATAGAAAATATGATCCAAAAAAAGTGTATGTATATCACACGTACACAACCACACTAGGCCCCAATTACTATTGTTTGTACCCCTAAAAGGCTAGATGAGGAGTAGGGGGGGTATGGAACAGGCAGCACCCTCAAATCTTCAGAAGTATGAGATGAACCCCAAAAACTTGGAAAGGTGGATCTCTCTCACACGTACCAACACAGACTATCCCCCAATTTAACTGATCCCCAAAGGTTTTTGATTAAATAGCGGAATAGAAAATATGATCCAAAAAAAGTGTATGTATATCACACGTACACAACCACACTAGGCCCCAATTACTATTGTTTGTACCCCTAAAAGGCTAGATGAGGAGTAGGGGGGGTATGGAACAGGCAGCACCCTCAAACCTTCAGAAGTATGAGATGAACCCCAACAACTTGGAAAGGTGGATCTCTCTCACACGTACCAACACAGACTATCCCCCAATTTAACTGATCCCCAAAGGTTTTTGATTAAATAGCGGAATAGAAAATATGATCCAAAAAAAGTGTATGTATATCACACGTACACAACCACACTAGGCCCCAATTACTATTGTTTGTACCCCTAAAAGGCTAGATGAGGAGTAGGGGGGGTATGGAACAGGCAGCACCCTCAAACCTTCAGAAGTATGAGATGAACCCCAACAACTTGGAAAGGTGGATCTCTCTCACACGTACCAACACAGACTATCCCCCAATTTAACTGATCCCCAAAGGTTTTTGATTAAATAGCGGAATAGAAAATATGATCCAAAAAAAGTGTATGTATATCACACGTACACAACCACACTGGGCCCCAATTACTATTGTTTGTACCCCTAAAAGGCTAGATGAGGAGTAGGGGGAGTATGGAACAGGCAGCACCCTCAAACCTTCAGAAGTATGAGATGAACCCCAACAACTTGGAAAGGTGGATCTCTCTCACACGTACCAACACAGACTATCCCCCAATTTAACTGATCCCCAAAGGTTTTTGATTAAATAGCGGAATAGAAAATATGATCCAAAAAAAGTGTATGTATATCACACGTACACAACCACACTGGGCCCCAATTACTATTGTTTGTACCCCTAAAAGGCTAGATGAGGAGTAGGGGGAGTATGGAACAGGCAGCACCCTCAAACCTTCAGAAGTATGAGATGAACCCCAACAACTTGGAAAGGTGGATCTCTCTCACACGTACCAACACAGACTATCCCCCAATTTAACTGATCCCCAAAGGTTTTTGATTAAATAGCGGAATAGAAAATATGATCCAAAAAAAGTGTATGTATATCACACGTACACAACCACACTAGGCCCCAATTACTATTGTTTGTACCCCTAAAAGGCTAGATGAGGAGTAGGGGGAGTATGGAACAGGCAGCACCCTCAAACCTTCAGAAGTATGAGATGAACCCCAACAACTTGGAAAGGTGGATCTCTCTCACACGTACCAACACAGACTATCCCCCAATTTAACTGATCCCCAAAGGTTTTTGATTAAATAGCGGAATAGAAAATATGATCCAAAAAAAGTGTATGTATATCACACGTACACAACCACACTAGGCCCCAATTACTATTGTTTGTACCCCTAAAAGGCTAGATGAGGAGTAGGGGGGGTATGGAACAGGCAGCACCCTCAAACCTTCAGAAGTATGAGATGAACCCCAACAACTTGGAAAGGTGGATCTCTCTCACACGTACCAACACAGACTATCCCCCAATTTAACTGATCCCCAAAGGTTTTTGATTAAATAGCGGAATAGAAAATATGATCCAAAAAAAGTGTATGTATATCACACGTACACAACCACACTAGGCCCCAATTACTATTGTTTGTACCCCTAAAAGGCTAGATGAGGAGTAGGGGGAGTATGGAACAGGCAGCACCCTCAAATCTTCAGAAGTATGAGATTGTGTTCACTGTACCCCACAAAGATTGAGTTCACTGCACCCCACAATGATTGTGTTCACTGCACCCCACAAAGATTGTGTTCACTGCACCTCACAAAGATTGTGTTCACTGTACCCCCCAAAGATTGTGTTCACTGCACCCCACAAAGATTCTGTTCACTGTACCCCACAAAGATTGTGTTCACTGCACCCTAAAAGGATGTTGTTCACTGCACCCCACAAAGATTGTGTTCACTGCACCCTAAAAGGATGTTGTTCACTGCACCCCAAAAAGATTGTGTTCACTGTACCCCCCCAAAGATTGTGTTCACTGCACCCCACAAAGATTGTGTTCACTGCACCCCAAAAAGATTGTGTTCACGGTACCCCCCAAAGATTGTGTTCACTGCACCCCAAAAAGATTGTGTTCACTGTACCCCCCAAAGATTGTGTTCACTGCACCCCACAAAGATTCTGTTCACTGTACCCCACAAAGATTGTGTTCACTGCACCCCAAAAAGATTGTGTTCACTGTACCCCCCCAAAGATTCTGTTCACTGCACCCCACAATGGATTTTGTTCACTGCACCCCAAAAAGATTGTGTTCACTGCACCCCAAAAAGGATTTTGATCACTGCACCCCAAAAAGGATGTTGTTCACTGCACCCCAAAAATGATTTTGTTCACTCCACCCCAAAAAGATTGTGTTCACTGCACCCCACAAAGATTGTGTTCACTGCACCCCAAAAAGATTGTGTTCACTGTACCCCCCAAAGATTGTGTTCACTGCACCCCACAAAGATTCTGTTCACTGTACCCCACAAAGATTGTGTTCACTGCACCCCAAAAAGGATGTTGTTCACTGCACCCCAAAAAGGATGTTGTTCACTCCACCCCAAAAAGATTGTGTTCACTGCACCCCACAAAGATTGTGTTCACTGCACCCCAAAAGGATTGTGTTCACTGCACCCCAAAAATGATTTTGTTCACTGCACCCCAAAAAGGATTTTGTTCACTGCACCCCAAAAAGGATGTTGTTCACTCCACCCCAAAAAGATTGTGTTCACTGCACCCCAAAAAGATTGTGTTCACTGCACCCCACAAAGGATTTTGTTCACTGCACCCCAAAAAGATTGTGTTCACTGCACCCCAAAAAGGATGTTGTTCACTGCACCCCAAAAAGGATTTTGTTCACTGCACCCCAAAAAGATTGTGTTCACTGCACCCCACAAAGGATTTTGTTCACTGCACCCCACAAAGATTGTGTTCACTGCACACCAAAAAGGATTGTGTTCACTGCACCCCAAAAAGATTTTGTTCACTGCACCCCAAAAAGATTGTGTTCACTGCAGCCCAAAAAGATTGTGTTCACTGCAGCCCAAAAAGATTGTGTTCACTGCAGCCCAAAAAGATTGTGTTCACTGCAGCCCAAAAAGATTGTGTTCACTGCAGCTCACACACAGAAAAATGGATGTGGATCACTGACACCTGCCTATCTCCAATCCCACACCACACAGCAATATCGATTGTAGTTTGTAGAACACAGTTTCCCTAAAATTCAGCAGACTCTGTCCCTAACAGGATTGAGAAGAGATCGTAGATCAGGATTGAGTGCAGATTCACCCCACCCCCCACACAGCAATATCGATTGTAGTTTGTAGAAGACACTGACCCTATAATTCAGCAGACTCTATCCCTAAAATGCCTACAACTCGCCCTGCCTAAACACTCCGACCTGTCCCTCAATTCTATCCGGACACAAATGGTTTTTTCCTGCCTATCTTTCCCTAATCAGCAGCCAGCACATTGATGTGTGCTCTGTCCCTTAGCTAAGCAGCAGAATGACGCTGCTGCGGCGGCTGCCTCGAACTTATAAAGACTTGGTCACATGCTTCAGACGGCCAATCACAGCTACTAAGACATTTGCAGGCATGGCTGGGATGGCTTAAGGCACACCAGTTAAACGATTGTTGATTGGCTGTTGAAAGCCCGCCATGAAAAGAGCGCCAAAGCATGCAAAACCCGGAAATAAAACGACCGAACACGGATTTTTACCCGAACATACAGTAAAGTGTCCGTGTCCGTGTTCGGGTAAAAAAAATCCAATTATTCGGTACGAACACGAATAATACAGTCCGTGTTCGCTCAACACTAATTATTAGTCATTTTTTTGTGAACAGATTGTGGCTAGTGTTGAGCGAACACGGACTGTATTATTCGTGTTCGTACCGAATAATTGGATTTTTTTTACCCGAACACGGACACGGACACTTTACTGTATGTTCGGGTAAAAATCCGTGTTCGGTCGTTTTATTTCCGGGTTTTGCATGCTTTGGCGCTCTTTTCATGGCGGGCTTTCAACAGCCAATCAACAATCGTTTAACTGGTGTGCCTTAAGCCATCCCAGCCATGCCTGCAAATGTCTTAGTAGCTGTGATTGGCCGTCTGAAGCATGTGACCAAGTCTTTATAAGTTCGAGGCAGCCGCCGCAGCAGCGTCATTCTGCTGCTTAGCTAAGGGACAGAGCACACATCAATGTGCTGGCTGCTGATTAGGGAAAGATAGGCAGGAAAAAACCATTTGTGTCCGGATAGAATTGAGGGACAGGTCGGAGTGTTTAGGCAGGGCGAGTTGTAGGCATTTTAGGGATAGAGTCTGCTGAATTATAGGGTCAGTGTCTTCTACAAACTACAATCGATATTGCTGTGTGGGGGGTGGGGTGAATCTGCACTCAATCCTGATCTACGATCTCTTCTCAATCCTGTTAGGGACAGAGTCTGCTGAATTTTAGGGAAACTGTGTTCTACAAACTACAATCGATATTGCTGTGTGGTGTGGGATTGGAGATAGGCAGGTGTCAGTGATCCACATCCATTTTTCTGTGTGTGAGCTGCAGTGAACACAATCTTTTTGGGCTGCAGTGAACACAATCTTTTTGGGCTGCAGTGAACACAATCTTTTTGGGCTGCAGTGAACACAATCTTTTTGGGCTGCAGTGAACACAATCTTTTTGGGCTGCAGTGAACACAATCTTTTTGGGGTGCAGTGAACAAAATCTTTTTGGGGTGCAGTGAACACAATCCTTTTTGGTGTGCAGTGAACACAATCTTTGTGGGGTGCAGTGAACAAAATCCTTTGTGGGGTGCAGTGAACACAATCTTTTTGGGGTGCAGTGAACAAAATCCTTTTTGGGGTGCAGTGAACAACATCCTTTTTGGGGTGCAGTGAACACAATCTTTTTGGGGTGCAGTGAACAAAATCCTTTGTGGGGTGCAGTGAACACAATCTTTTTGGGGTGCAGTGAACACAATCTTTTTGGGGTGGAGTGAACAACATCCTTTTTGGGGTGCAGTGAACAAAATCCTTTTTGGGGTGCAGTGAACAAAATCATTTTTGGGGTGCAGTGAACACAATCTTTGTGGGGTGCAGTGAACACAATCTTTTTGGGGTGGAGTGAACAACATCCTTTTTGGGGTGCAGTGAACAACATCCTTTTTGGGGTGCAGTGAACACAATCTTTTTGGGGTGCAGTGAACACAATCTTTGTGGGGTACAGTGAACAGAATCTTTGTGGGGTGCAGTGAACACAATCTTTGGGGGGTACAGTGAACACAATCTTTTTGGGGTGCAGTGAACACAATCTTTGTGGGGTGCAGTGAACACAATCTTTTTGGGGTGGAGTGAACAAAATCATTTTTGGGGTGCAGTGAACAACATCCTTTTTGGGGTGCAGTGATCAAAATCCTTTTTGGGGTGCAGTGAACACAATCTTTTTGGGGTGCAGTGAACAAAATCCTTTGTGGGGTGCAGTGAACAGAATCTTTGTGGGGTGCAGTGAACACAATCTTTGGGGGGGTACAGTGAACACAATCTTTTTGGGGTGCAGTGAACACAATCTTTGTGGGGTACAGTGAACAGAATCTTTGTGGGGTGCAGTGAACACAATCTTTGGGGGGTACAGTGAACACAATCTTTTTGGGGTGCAGTGAACACAATCTTTGGGGGGTACAGTGAACACAATCTTTTTGGGGTGCAGTGAACACAATCTTTGTGGGGTGCAGTGAACACAATCTTTGGGGGGGTACAGTGAACACAATCTTTTTGGGGTGCAGTGAACAACATCCTTTTAGGGTGCAGTGAACACAATCTTTGTGGGGTGCAGTGAACAACATCCTTTTAGGGTGCAGTGAACACAATCTTTGTGGGGTACAGTGAACAGAATCTTTGTGGGGTGCAGTGAACACAATCTTTGGGGGGTACAGTGAACACAATCTTTGTGAGGTGCAGTGAACACAATCTTTGTGGGGTGCAGTGAACACAATCATTGTGGGGTGCAGTGAACTCAATCTTTGTGGGGTACAGTGAACACAATCTCATACTTCTGAAGATTTGAGGGTGCTGCCTGTTCCATACTCCCCCTACTCCTCATCTAGCCTTTTAGGGGTACAAACAATAGTAATTGGGGCCTAGTGTGGTTGTGTACGTGTGATATACATACACTTTTTTTGGATCATATTTTCTATTCCGCTATTTAATCAAAAACCTTTGGGGATCAGTTAAATTGGGGGATAGTCTGTGTTGGTACGTGTGAGAGAGATCCACCTTTCCAAGTTGTTGGGGTTCATCTCATACTTCTGAAGGTTTGAGGGTGCTGCCTGTTCCATACTCCCCCTACTCCTAGCCTTTTAGGGGTACAAACAATAGTAATTGGGGCCTAGTGTGGTTGTGTACGTGTGATATACATACACTTTTTTTGGATCATATTTTCTATTCCGCTATTTAATCAAAAACCTTTGGGGATCAGTTAAATTGGGGGATAGTCTGTGTTGGTACGTGTGAGAGAGATCCACCTTTCCAAGTTGTTGGGGTTCATCTCATACTTCTGAAGGTTTGAGGGTGCTGCCTGTTCCATACCCCCCCTACTCCTCATCTAGCCTTTTAGGGGTACAAACAATAGTAATTGGGGCCTAGTGTGGTTGTGTACGTGTGATATACATACACTTTTTTTGGATCATATTTTCTATTCCGCTATTTAATCAAAAACCTTTGGGGATCAGTTAAATTGGGGGATAGTCTGTGTTGGTACGTGTGAGAGAGATCCACCTTTCCAAGTTGTTGGGGTTCATCTCATACTTCTGAAGGTTTGAGGGTGCTGCCTGTTCCATACTCCCCCTACTCCTCATCTAGCCTTTTAGGGGTACAAACAATAGTAATTGGGGCCCAGTGTGGTTGTGTACGTGTGATATACATACACTTTTTTTGGATCATATTTTCTATTCCGCTATTTAATCAAAAACCTTTGGGGATCAGTTAAATTGGGGGATAGTCTGTGTTGGTACGTGTGAGAGAGATCCACCTTTCCAAGTTGTTGGGGTTCATCTCATACTTCTGAAGGTTTGAGGGTGCTGCCTGTTCCATACCCCCCCCTACTCCTCATCTAGCCTTTTAGGGGTACAAACAATAGTAATTGGGGCCTAGTGTGGTTGTGTACGTGTGATATACATACACTTTTTTGGGATCATATTTTCTATTCCGCTATTTAATCAAAAACCTTTGGGGATCAGTTAAATTGGGGGATAGTCTGTGTTGGTACGTGTGAGAGAGATCCACCTTTCCAAGTTGTTGGGGTTCATCTCATACTTCTGAAGGTTTGAGGGTGCTGCCTGTTCCATACCCCCCCTACTCCTCATCTAGCCTTTTAGGGGTACAAACAATAGTAATTGGGGCCTAGTGTGGTTGTGTACGTGTGATATACATACACTTTTTTTGGATCATATTTTCTATTCCGCTATTTAATCAAAAACCTTTGGGGATCAGTTAAATTGGGGGATAGTCTGTGTTGGTACGTGTGAGAGAGATCCACCTTTCCAAGTTGTTGGGGTTCATCTCATACTTCTGAAGGTTTGAGGGTGCTGCCTGTTCCATACTCCCCCTACTCCTAGCCTTTTAGGGGTACAAACAATAGTAATTGGGGCCTAGTGTGGTTGTGTACGTGTGATATACATACACTTTTTTTGGATCATATTTTCTATTCCGCTATTTAATCAAAAACTTTTGGGGATCAGTTAAATTGGGGGATAGTCTGTGTTGGTACGTGTGAGAGAGATCCACCTTTCCAAGTTGTTGGGGTTCATCTCATACTTCTGAAGGTTTGAGGGTGCTGCCTGTTCCATACTCCCCCTACTCCTAGCCTTTTAGGGGTACAAACAATAGTAATTGGGGCCTAGTGTGGTTGTGTACGTGTGATATACATACACTTTTTTTGGATCATATTTTCTATTCCGCTATTTAATCAAAAACCTTTGGGGATCAGTTAAATTGGGGGATAGTCTGTGTTGGTACGTGTGAGAGAGATCCACCTTTCCAAGTTGTTGGGGTTCATCTCATACTTCTGAAGGTTTGAGGGTGCTGCCTGTTCCATACTCCCCCTACTCCTAGCCTTTTAGGGGTACAAACAATAGTAATTGGGGCCTAGTGTGGTTGTGTACGTGTGATATACATACACTTTTTTTGGATCATATTTTCTATTCCGCTATTTAATCAAAAACCTTTGGGGATCAGTTAAATTGGGGGATAGTCTGTGTTGGTACGTGTGAGAGAGATCCACCTTTCCAAGTTTTTGGGGTTCATCTCATACTTCTGAAGATTTGAGGGTGCTGCCTGTTCCATACCCCCCCTACTCCTCATCTAGCCTTTTAGGGGTACAAACAATAGTAATTGGGGCCTAGTGTGGTTGTGTACGTGTGATATACATACACTTTTTTTGGATCATATTTTCTATTCCGCTATTTAATCAAAAACCTTTGGGGATCAGTTAAATTGGGGGATAGTCTATGTTGGTACGTGTGAGAGAGATCCACCTTTCCAAGTTGTTGGGGTTCATCTCATACTTCTGAAGGTTTGAGGGTGCTGCCTGTTCCATACTCCCCCTACTCCTCATCTAGCCTTTTAGGGGTACAAACAATAGTAATTGGGGCCTAGTGTGGTTGTGTACGTGTGATATACATACACTTTTTTTGGATCATATTTTCTATTCCGCTATTTAATCAAAAACCTTTGGGGATCAGTTAAATTGGGGGATAGTCTGTGTTGGTACGTGTGAGAGAGATCCACCTTTCCAAGTTGTTGGGGTTCATCTCATACTTCTGAAGGTTTGAGGGTGCTGCCTGTTCCATACTCCCCCTACTCCTAGCCTTTTAGGGGTACAAACAATAGTAATTGGGGCCTAGTGTGGTTGTGTACGTGTGATATACATACACTTTTTTTGGATCATATTTTCTATTCCGCTATTTAATCAAAAACCTTTGGGGATCAGTTAAATTGGGGGATAGTCTGTGTTGGTACGTGTGAGAGAGATCCACCTTTCCAAGTTGTTGGGGTTCATCTCATACTTCTGAAGGTTTGAGGGTGCTGCCTGTTCCATACCCCCCCTACTCCTCATCTAGCCTTTTAGGGGTACAAACAATAGTAATTGGGGCCTAGTGTGGTTGTGTACGTGTGATATACATACACTTTTTTTGGATCATATTTTCTATTCCGCTATTTAATCAAAAACCTTTGGGGATCAGTTAAATTGGGGGATAGTCTGTGTTGGTACGTGTGAGAGAGATCCACCTTTCCAAGTTGTTGGGGTTCATCTCATACTTCTGAAGGTTTGAGGGTGCTGCCTGTTCCATACTCCCCCTACTCCTCATCTAGCCTTTTAGGGGTACAAACAATAGTAATTGGGGCCCAGTGTGGTTGTGTACGTGTGATATACATACACTTTTTTTGGATCATATTTTCTATTCCGCTATTTAATCAAAAACCTTTGGGGATCAGTTAAATTGGGGGATAGTCTGTGTTGGTACGTGTGAGAGAGATCCACCTTTCCAAGTTGTTGGGGTTCATCTCATACTTCTGAAGGTTTGAGGGTGCTGCCTGTTCCATACTCCCCCTACTCCTCATCTAGCCTTTTAGGGGTACAAACAATAGTAATTGGGGCCTAGTGTGGTTGTGTACGTGTGATATACATACACTTTTTTTGGATCATATTTTCTATTCCGCTATTTAATCAAAAACCTTTGGGGATCAGTTAAATTGGGGGATAGTCTGTGTTGGTACGTGTGAGAGAGATCCACCTTTCCAAGTTTTTGGGGTTCATCTCATACTTCTGAAGATTTGAGGGTGCTGCCTGTTCCATACCCCCCCTACTCCTCATCTAGCCTTTTAGGGGTACAAACAATAGTAATTGGGGCCTAGTGTGGTTGTGTACGTGTGATATACATACACTTTTTTTGGATCATATTTTCTATTCCGCTATTTAATCAAAAACCTTTGGGGATCAGTTAAATTGGGGGATAGTCTGTGTTGGTACGTGTGAGAGAGATCCACCTTTCCAAGTTGTTGGGGTTCATCTCATACTTCTGAAGGTTTGAGGGTGCTGCCTGTTCCATACTCCCCCTACTCCTCATCTAGCCTTTTAGGGGTACAAACAATAGTAATTGGGGCCTAGTGTGGTTGTGTACGTGTGATATACATACACTTTTTTTGGATCATATTTTCTATTCCGCTATTTAATCAAAAACCTTTGGGGATCAGTTAAATTGGGGGATAGTCTGTGTTGGTACGTGTGAGAGAGATCCACCTTTCCAAGTTGTTGGGGTTCATCTCATACTTCTGAAGGTTTGAGGGTGCTGCCTGTTCCATACTCCCCCTACTCCTAGCCTTTTAGGGGTACAAACAATAGTAATTGGGGCCTAGTGTGGTTGTGTACGTGTGATATACATACACTTTTTTTGGATCATATTTTCTATTCCGCTATTTAATCAAAAACCTTTGGGGATCAGTTAAATTGGGGGATAGTCTGTGTTGGTACGTGTGAGAGAGATCCACCTTTCCAAGTTGTTGGGGTTCATCTCATACTTCTGAAGGTTTGAGGGTGCTGCCTGTTCCATACTCCCCCTACTCCTAGCCTTTTAGGGGTACAAACAATAGTAATTGGGGCCTAGTGTGGTTGTGTACGTGTGATATACATACACTTTTTTTGGATCATATTTTCTATTCCGCTATTTAATCAAAAACCTTTGGGGATCAGTTAAATTGGGGGATAGTCTGTGTTGGTACGTGTGAGAGAGATCCACCTTTCCAAGTTGTTGGGGTTCATCTCATACTTCTGAAGGTTTGAGGGTGCTGCCTGTTCCATACCCCCCCTACTCCTCATCTAGCCTTTTAGGGGTACAAACAATAGTAATTGGGGCCTAGTGTGGTTGTGTACGTGTGATATACATACACTTTTTTTGGATCATATTTTCTATTCCGCTATTTAATCAAAAACCTTTGGGGATCAGTTAAATTGGGGGATAGTCTGTGTTGGTACGTGTGAGAGAGATCCACCTTTCCAAGTTGTTGGGGTTCATCTCATACTTCTGAAGGTTTGAGGGTGCTGCCTGTTCCATACTCCCCCTACTCCTCATCTAGCCTTTTAGGGGTACAAACAATAGTAATTGGGGCCCAGTGTGGTTGTGTACGTGTGATATACATACACTTTTTTTGGATCATATTTTCTATTCTGCTATTTAATCAAAAACCTTTGGGGATCAGTTAAATTGGGGGATAGTCTGTGTTGGTACGTGTGAGAGAGATCCACCTTTCCAAGTTGTTGGGGTTCATCTCATACTTCTGAAGGTTTGAGGGTGCTGCCTGTTCCATACCCCCCCTACTCCTCATCTAGCCTTTTAGGGGTACAAACAATAGTAATTGGGGCCTAGTGTGGTTGTGTACGTGTGATATACATACACTTTTTTTGGATCATATTTTCTATTCCGCTATTTAATCAAAAACCTTTGGGGATCAGTTAAATTGGGGGATAGTCTGTGTTGGTACGTGTGAGAGAGATCCACCTTTCCAAGTTTTTGGGGTTCATCTCATACTTCTGAAGATTTGAGGGTGCTGCCTGTTCCATACTCCTGCTCCTACTGCTCAACCATCCTTTTAGGGGTACAAACAATAGTAATTGGGGCCTAGTGTGGTTGTGTACGTGCGAGATACATACACTTTTTTTGATCATATTTCCTATTCCGCTATTCAATAAAAACCTTTGAGGATCAATTGAATTGCGGGATAGTCTGTGTCGGTACGTGTGAGATCCACCTTTCCAAGTTTTTGGGGTTCATCTCATACTTCTGAAGATTTGAGGGTGCTGCCTGTTCCATACTCCTCCTCCTACTCCTCATCCATCCTTTTAGGGGTACAAACAATAGTAATTGGGGCCTAGTGTGGTTGTGTACGTGCGAGATACATACACTTTTTTTGATCATATTTCCTATTCCGCTATTCAATAAAAACCTTTGAGGATCAATTGAATTGCGGGATAGTCTGTGTCGGTACGTGTGAGATCCACCTTTCCAAGTTTTTGGGGTTCATCTCATACTTCTGAAGATTTGAGGGTGCTGTCTGTTCCATACTCCTCCTACTCCTCATCCATCCTTTTAGGGGTAGAAACAATAGTAATTGGGGCCTAGTGTGGTTTTGTACGTGCGAGATACATACACTTTTTTGGATCATATTTCCTATTCCGCTATTCAATAAAAACCTTTCTAGGGCAAGATCTTAAATTACAGAAATATGAGGAGACCGTCAAATAAGGGCCGTGGCCTGGGTCGTGGTGCTGCTGGTAGAGCTCCTGTTGCAAGGAGAGGACGTGGTCGATCTGTGCCAGCTACACGCACAAGTGAAACACCTTCCTCAAGTGTGAGTAGGCGACAGAACCTGCATCAGTATTTGGTAGGGCATCAAACGCCCCTAGAAGTGATGAGGCCAGAACAAGTTGAGGCGATAGTAGATTGGTTTGCTGCTGACAGTGCCTCCAGTTCCTTCACATTGTCTCCCACCCAGTCTACTGCAGAAAGGTCAGAGTTGGCACCTGCAGCCAATGTCCAACCGTCTTTCACCTCACCCCCTTGCAAATCAGGCCAGCAGTCTGAGCCCCAAGCCATACAGCAGTCTCTTATTCTTTTTGAGGACTCTGTCAGCAGGGTTTCCCAGGGCCATCCACCTAGCCCTGCCCCAGAAGTGGAAGAGATTGAGTGCAGCGATGCCCAACCACTTATTTCTCAAGATGAGTACATGCAAGGATCATCGCAGCACGTCTCCGATGATGACGAAACGCAGGTGCCAACTGCTGCGGCGTTCAGCATTGTGGAGACCGACAAGGAGGGCAGGGGTGAAGACTGGGTGGAAGATGATGTGGAGGACGATGAGGTCCTCGACCCCACATGGAATGAACGTCATGCAGGTGACCTGAGTAGTTTGGAGGAAGAGGCGGTGGTCGCACAGAGCCACCAGCACAGCAGAAGAGGGAGCAGGGTGCAGAAGCGGAGCGGCCATGCCCTAGACACTACGCCCGCTACTGCCCAACGCAGCAAGGGAACGAGCGCACCAAAGTCAGCTCAAAGGAGTTCTCTAGCGTGGAAGTTCTTTAGAAAATGTGCTGATGACAGGACACGAGTGGTTTGCACCCTGTGCAATCAGAGCTTGAAGCGAGGCATAAACCTTCTCAACCTGAGCACAACCTGCATGATCAGGCATCTAAGTGCAAAGCACGAGCTGCAGTGGAGTACACACCTTCAAAACCAAGAAACGTCTCTGGCTCATCCTGCTTCCTCTTCTGCTGCAGTCTCGGCCGCTCCAGCCACATCTGTAGTGATACCGGCACCTGCCACCCCGCAAACAGACGATCTGTCAGCAACACCACCACCTGGGTCACCAACAACCATCTCCACAATGTCCCGTGGAAGCGTTCAGCTTTCCATCTCCCAAACACTTGAGAGGAAGAGGAAGTACCCCCCTACCCACCCGCGATCCCTGGCCCTGAATGGCAGCATTTCAAAATTATTGGCCTTTGAAATGCTGTCATTCCGTCTGGTGGAGACGCACAGTTTTAAAAACCTTATGTCGGTGGCTGTCCCACAGTACGTCGTGCCCAGCCGCCACTACTTTTCCAGGCAAGCCATCCCTTCCCTGCACAACCAAGTGGGGGAAAATATCAGGTGTGCACTGCGCAACGCCATCTGTGCCAAGGTCCACCTAACTACGGATACGTGGACCAGTAAGCACGGTCAGGGGCGTTATATCTCCCTAACGGCACACTGGGTAAATGCAGTGGCGGATGGGCCTGAGGCGGATAGCAATTTGGCGCATGTCCTTCCACCACCGAGGATTGCAGGGCGCTTCAGTTTGCCTCCTGTTCCTAACTCCTCCTACTCCGCTTCCTCATCCTCTACCGCCTCCTCATCCGGACAGCGTAACACCTTCACCACCAACTTCAGCACGGCCAGGGGTAAACGACAGCAGGCAGTTTTACAACTTGCCTGTTTGGGGGACAAACCACACACCGCGCAGGAGTTGTGGAGGAGCATGGAACAGCAGACAAATGAGTGGTTGCTGCCAGCGAGCCTCAAGCCCGGCCTGGTGGTGTGCGATAACGGGCGAAATCTCATAGCAGCTCTGGGCCTAGCCGGTTTGACGCACATCCCTTGCCTGGCGCATGTGCTGAATTTGGTGGTGCAGAGGTTCCTTAAAAACTACCCCGATATGTCAGAGCTGCTGCAGAAAGTGCGGGCCGTTTGTGCGCACTTTCGGCGTTCTCACCCTGCTGCTGCTCGCCTGGCAGCGCTGCAGCGTAACTTCGGCCTTCCCGCTCACCGCCTCATATGTGACGTGCCCACAAGGTGGAACTCCACCTTGCACATGCTGGAAAGACTGTGCGAGCAGCAGCAGGCCATAGTGGAGTTTCAGCTGCAGCACGCACGCGTGAGTCGCTCTGCGGAACAGCACCACTTCACCACCAATAACTGGGCCTCCATGCGAGACCTGTGTGCCTTGTTGCGCTGTTTTGAGTACTCCACCAACATGGCCAGTGGCAATGACGCCGTTCTCAGCTTAACTATCCCACTTCTATGCCTCCTTGAAAAAACAATTCGGGCGATGATGGAAGAGGATGTGGCACAGGATGAGGAGGAGGAGGAGGATGAAGAGGTAACATTTCCAAGGCTTTCAGGGCAGTCATTCGCAAGGGGCTCCGAGGGTGGGTTCCTGCACACGCAAACGCCAGGGACGCAATTGTCCAGCAGGGGCACAGTTCTGGAGGATGAGGAGGATGAGGAGGAGGAGGAGCTGGAGGAGGAGATGGAACCATGTTCACAGCAGGGTGGCACCCAGGCCAGCTCATGGCCATCACTGGTGCGTGGCTGGGGGGATACAGAGGACACGGACGATACACCTCCCACAGAGGACAGCCTTTCGTCGCCTCTGGGCAGCCTGGCACACATGAGCGATTACATGCTGCAGTGTCTCCACAACGACCGCCGAGTTGCCCACATTCTAACTTGTGCTGATTACTGGGTGGCCACGCTGCTGGATCCCCGTTACAAGGACAACGTACCGTCCTTAATTCACTCACTGGAGCGCGATCGCAAGATGCGCGAGTACAAGCGCACGCTGGTAGACGCCATGCTGCTGGCATTCCCATCTGACAGCGGGGCCACAGTGGAAGCACAAGGCAGAGGAGGAGGAGGAGGAGGTCGCCAACGCAACCAGGGCACCGCCAGCACCTCAGAAGGCAGGGTTAGCATGGCCGAAATGTGGAAAAGCTTTGTCAGCACGCCACAACAAACAGCAGCACCAGCAGCTCAGATGGAACGTCTTAGCAGGAGGCAGCATTTTACCAACATGGTGGAGCAGTATGTGTGCACACGCCTACATGTAGTGAATGACGGGTCTGCCCCCTTCAACTTCTGGGTCTCCAAATTGGGCACATGGCCTGAGCTTGCCCTTTACGCCTTGGAGGTGCTGGCGTGCCCTGCAGCCAGTGTATTATCTGAACGGGTATTTAGCACGGCTGGGGGCGTTATAACAGACAAGCGCAGCCGCCTGTCCAGAGACAATGTGGACAAGCTCACGTTCATTAAAATGAACCAGGCATGGATCCCACGGGACTTTTCCGTACCTTATGCAGAATAGCAATGGATACCGACCTTACCCACCCATTGTTCCATTTTTGCTCTTTCTCACTCTTTTGGGGTGTACCCTCATTTAAAATTTTTGAAAAGAAGCAGTGTTGGCTACCTCGTCCTCCTCCTCAGGGCCAGATTAATGTAGGGGCTATTGGAGCTGCAGCTCCAGGCCCCTACCTTTTATATAGGCCCCGGGTTGGCCATATTCACTGTTACCGCTCTTCTGTCACTTGTAAACACAGAAGTCTGGCTTCTATGCTCGCTTCCCCAGGCAGCACCCTCAGAACCTCCCCACACAGCGTGAAGGCCGGACAAGGAGGGACAGTTGGCGATGCATGGATGTGTTTATGGGCTTCAGAGACAGCATCCCATGTTGAATTAGGCATGCATGGCTGCACCCTTCCTCCTCTGGGTGCATGGCAAGGCACGGCCCTTAAGGCCCTTCAAAATCCTCAGCACCAAGCCCATGATGCTGTTAATCCGGCCCTGGTCCTCCTCCACCGCCGCTTCCACCTACACCGCCCATAGGTGTGCGCAGCCTATTGCATTAAGGTGTGCACCCCAAAGTTGAAATACACATGCATGTGTTTGCCAGCAGGGAGAGTAATGTATCGGGGCCATGTACCTGTAGGCAAGGAGAAATAGAGCAGAGCAGGTCCCAGGGAGATCTTTCCCATCTCCTCACTGGCAATGCTATGTGCCCTAGGTGATTAGGGTGTGCCCAGGCACACCCAGCACACCCTGTGCGCACGCCTATGTCACCGCCACATCCACCACCACCTCAACCTCCCTCCTACTCCATATGGGCCTCGTCCTTCAGAGATGAAGAAGAACATTGTTTTATTTTTCTGTTTTTTTTTGTTGTTTTAAGTTATTTCCCTATCCACATTTGTTTGCAGAGCACTTGCCATGCTCTTAATTACGTTTTGCTGCCATTTGCAGCACTCTAGCCCTTTCCTTTGGTGTTTTAGAGCCATTTTAGTGCCTTAAAGTTCGGGTCCCCATTGACTTCAATGGGGTTCGGTGTCCGGGAAAAGTTCGGTAAAAGTCCGGGACACGGACCCGGACTTTTTTTTAAAGTTCGGCCGAACCCGTCGAACACGGACATCTAGGTGTCCGCTCAACCCTAATTGTGGCTACTTATTCACAAAAAAAATATTTTTGATGTAATTCACTTGATACACCATTATAGGCAACAAGAGTTTCACTTATCTAGTGACACTTTGCCATTTGAACATTCACTATTGTTTGATTTTGCTTTTTGCACATTGTTTATTGCATCTGTTACCTAATCTTTTTTAGGATAATATCTCAGTATAAAACAGCGCATCTTATTTATTTTACAAAATCCAAAAAGTAGCCAAGGTGTTTCAGGGGTCCAAGGGTGCCCCCTAATCAAGGCTTGACTGACAACAATATGAACTGAACCTTTAATGGTATTTTTATTGGTGTGATTGCAAGCACAGGCCTTGGCAGCCTGATTGTCAATCAATCACCAATGAAGGGGCACCCTTGGACCCCCAAAATGCATTGGCTACTTTGTGGATTGTTCCACTGAATTTCATCAGAATGAACTTTTATCTGGACCTCTTAGCAGCAGTGTGACCCTTACATTTCTGTATTTCTGTTGCTTTTTTGTGTGTGTCAGCAAGAAAAAAAAAATATATATATATACTGTATATATATATATATATATATATATATATATATATATATACAGTATATATGTATATATATTATTTTTTGTTTGCTATGTTAAAAAAAGAGGAAGGGGTTAAAAATGGGTTTCAGGTTTTAGGGTTTGCCGGACCAAAGAGGAAGTGGACATCAGACAGGAAGCTGCAACAGGCAGGGATGTTGTTGCAGCTCACTGCCAAGTTGGCTCTGGTGATAAGGAGGGTGGGGATGATGAGGTGGTAAACCGTACATGAGTGTCAGAGATTTGAGAAGAGGAAAGTGAGGGGGAGTCAAAACAGTGAGGGGTAAGACAATTAGCAGAGGACTAGAGGAAACATCCATCCTATTAAACCAGATGGCGCTGCCTCACAGGTACAGGTCACTGCAATTGCAAGAGCCTTTCCTCTGCAGTTTGGGCCTAATTTAACACATCTGCTTCTGACATCACTATTGGGTTCCGCATCCTCTGCCTGCAGCTGTATCAGCCATGGTAAGATTACCAACCATCTGGCTACCACCTGCACATGAATCTGCACCATGATGCTCAGTGGAAGCAACACATCAATGATAATGGTCTGCAGCAAAAGGCACATACTCCTCTTCCCAGTTTATCACTTTCTACCCTCCTCTCCAAAATATTCTCCAAACGTATTTCTGCAACAACTTTAGCCTCCAATGATAACGAGGAGAGTCCCCAGGTGTTTATGAGGTTTACCTTATACCACAAGTAGGGGAGAGGATGAGCATAGGGCCACACTTGGTAGGGTCAAGCATAGACTTGAACCTCACCCCTACATCTCCAGCAGAAAAAATAAAAAGAAAACAAAAAAGTGTTCCCCATTTATGAAATGATTTGCTTATTATCTGTGGTGAGTTTTTCTGTTTTACTCTGGTCAAGGTGAGTAAAGACATTTCTATAATTTGTCATGTGACTCATAGCTCCTGAATCAACACATCATGCCTACAAAGATGAGGTACAACGTTTGGATTGAAAGACCTATTCATTTTCTGAAGCAAAATCAGTTTCTTTCTTTACACTTTTGGCCTTTTGTAGTTTAGTTTGTTTGTGCATTCTAGCTTTCCAGACTCTGCAATCTGATTTTATATGACCTTGTTTCTTGCACAAAACATTCATGTGTTTCTTGTTGCATGTTCTGTTTTTATCCCTTGTTTTCATCTATAAAACAGACCCTGCGGCAGAAGCATTGTCACTATTAATGCTTTCTGTTTTACGCTTATATTCATCCACAAACTTACCCTTAACATATTCCAATGTCAGTTCATCATCTTGAGGTGCATCAAGTGCTCTCAGAAGCATTGCATAACTTTCTGGTGAGCCACTGAGTAATACTGCTGTGACATATAAATCTTTTATTTCTTCTCCTATACTGTACCTCCCAGGCGTTCATCAATTTCCAAGGTGTGTTTTGCTTTCATCTATCTAGTAAGGTTAATTTTGCGGTATAAGCAGGGAAACTCAGACCTCTGCAGTGTATAAATGTACTTTTACTATACAAAATGCTTTACATACACAATTATAGGAATACAATACAAGACTGAAAGATATACCTATAACAAGCAAAATACTTCCTAGCAAATAAGCAGCCTATAGTCTGTAAAATGTAGAAAAAAGTTTAAAAGTTACTTAACTCAGGTTACAGTGGGTTCAAAATCTCCTTAGGCAATGAGGACTCAGGACTCAGCAGTTGCTGGAGATCAAGCAAAAGCGCCTTCAGGTATAGTTTCTTCTGGCTGGTACAGACCTTCCTTAGTGTTAAGTCATTATGGAGTCCTCATTGTCTGCTTATGCCTGTTGACCTTTAATTAGGAAAATGTTCCATCCCCACATGTGTGTGGCCCCTTTCCCAATACTTGTTTCAATTAGAGAAACCTTCTCCAATTTTACCTCAAGATGGCACTATGGTATCATACATGCCATAGGTTATATATGTCAAAAAAGCCAAGCTATAGTTTTCCCAGGTTACAAACTTGTTTACTGTAGTTACAGAACAATAGACTGATCCAACTGTCAATTAAAATGTAACAATGGTATCTAAGTTCCCATTGTTTGAGGGCAGCCTGTGTAATTGTTACCAAGGCATTTGTTTGAAAAGTATCCCCTTAACAAGACTTGATGTCTATCTTCTTAGATCTGAGGAAAATGTCATATAAATATTTATATTTATCAAATGCAACAATGGTGTGCCCTGTGTAATAATGCATATCCTGGCCTTTCATCAGCTTAGTTTGGTAAAGCTTCTAACCAAATAAAGTTTATTGCTGAGATTTTGTGAATCTTATATAATCCTTCCCATATTTTTTTAGCAGTTTCACACTTACATATACTGTATGTTTGGTTTGATCATCCTCTATGCTAGTAGAGATTGTGCTCTGAGCTTTTTGGCCTTTTCTCTATACACTCATTCGAAGGGTGTTCTGGCCTAACTTAATTTATACATTTCCACATACCTTCTCTTATTAGCAGCATTTTCATTTTGAATTTCAAACACTGGTAGTTCTGCTTTGTCAGATTTTAAAATGAAAGCTTTGTTGCAGATGTGTTCCTGGCAATTTTTCTTTTAGATTTTCTTGCAGTTTTCTTTTTGTTGTTGTATCTTGCACTTTTTTTTGCTGTAGCTGGCTATAACTGTGCTTTAACTGGGTTCTCAGCTTTTCTCTGGGTGGTTGCCTGGGCCCATAACCTGTTAGAAATTCAGTATATAGTCCTACAGAGCAGACAGACAGTGCACAGTACACATGTGCTTTGCTGCTTAACTGCAGACAGGAAACAAGAACTTTATTCAGAGAAAAGAGGATACCATAGATGCAGCTACAAAGTTATAAACACTGCCATCTTCTGGTTGAAGAATATATCACTACTAAATACTGATGTACAGTAGTTGTACAAAATGCAATTCTGTATTCCAACAGAATACCCCTTGAACTATTGGGTGTCCAGGCTTGACCACTGACTGGAGATTGCGCAGAAAGCATTGGAGCTTCTGATTTGTCCTGTAGCCAGTGAGCCAGGATGCCACAGATCTTTTTAGACTGTAATGCTCTCCAGCTATAGTTTTAATATCCATAATTATTTAAATTAACTTAGCATATGCTAACAGAATAGAAATCCTTGAAAATGGTGGTATTGTCATGTAATATTCTGCACTAAATTGCGATTACCTTGCCTCATTACTGCAGATGATTTCCATATGTATGTAAAATAACAATGTGAGTGTGTTTTTTTTCAAATATAATGTATGGATCGGGGACATTAAACACATGAGTAAATTAAGTGGAGCTGCATCAAGCCATGAACAGCTTCTGGCAGGTCTATCATACTGGAATATTTTGCTGGAAAAATAAGGAAAACAACAGATGGATATTCTGGCAGGTGTAAGCTGGAAAGGAATATATTTTTAAATACTATTATAAATGTGTTCTGAGGGGGGGAAACAAGCAACTTCATGGTAATGAGTTATCACAGAATATGTATTTTTAGTCAGTTAGAACACAAAGAGGGTATAATAAGAGCATGCAACAAATAAATTGAAAATATTAATTATTTTATAAAATATATTTTGAACAATTAAGCATTAATTACAAATGTTAATTTTCAATAGTCCATTCTAGTAGTAACCAATTAAAGAATGGCTACTGACAGTTAAGAGAATTCTGCTCTGAGAGATCTGAATGATGTAATGTAAGTTGCCCACCATGGAGAAAGCTTTGCTAGATTTCACATATTATTAATGTAAAGTAGGGATCGTTTTTTCATTGCCGATACCAATATTATGGTCATCGCGTATCGGTATCAGCTAATATGGGGCGATATTTTCGTACATTTAAAAAACATATATATATTTTTTTTACTCGACAGGTACTCTTGTGGAGGGATCTGGGGGTCTAAAAGACCCCAAACCCCTCCTCTGCACTTAAAAGCATTCAAAACGCCAAGTTTGGCTGTTTTGAATGCTGTTATTTTTTTTAATCTGGCGAAATCACATCTGGGTTTTTGCATGGAGACCCAATCAGAGCCGAATGTGGCTTTGATCCGGTCTTCGGCGGCCATGCAGGCTGGTTAGTCGGGTCTCCTGGTAATAACAGCCGAGTGGCTTCTCAGCCGCATCGGTTGTCATTACAAGGCAGTCGACCGTCGGCTTTGGATGCCGGTACCGGGTAATGCCTCTAGCTCCAGGCATCACTCTGGTACAAGCACTTTCCGAAATATCGGTAATATCGGCCACCTTGGTTCCGATATCGGGGAAAGTGCATATCGGCCCTCGATATGTCGGCTTTTGCTGATAATCGGTCGATCCCTAATGTAAAGTACATGCAGATTCTCTGAATCTTAAACCCTCATTCTCCTGTGTACACTTTATGTGAAATTTAAAGGGGACCACTTTGACTTAGAAGTGTGTGTTACACTGAACCACAGTACATTTTTTTGCATATGCTCTCCAGCCACACATTGGTGCGCACAGCCTATTGTATTAGGGTATGCACCCAAAGCAAATGAGGTTTAATGTTGATGATAAATACATATTATAAATTGCAGCACTAAATAAATGAAGTTCAAAGTAAATCATTAAAAAATAGTCCATATAGTGCTTGAACACTAAAGTGCACAGTGACACATGAAAAGAAAGTCCATTGAAGTGATATCCAAAGAAATGTGATTGTTTAGATGAATATCCGCAATGATATTAAACAGGATGTAAGCTTACCAGATCTCTAGAATCCACGATACAGGAGTCTGGACAAGTGTTTAAATAATTATCCAGCACCTAAAGCAAATCCCTCAGTGGTTAGACCAGAATGGAAGGTAACATGGCTGGCCAAACAAACTCCCGTTGTTCCTTCAGACGAAACCAATAAGGAAGAAAAAGGGGATCCACATAGTGTAAGACCATAAAACACTTTTATTTTGAGAACAGGTTACTAAACACTTACAGCAATCCAATGAATAGCAGTGAAATGATAGTTTCCAGGATAAAATGACTTGTATACAAGCTCAATTGGCGTGGTTAGTTCAGACATAGACTACGTCCTATGAGGGACCATTTTAACAGCTGACTATTTACTGGATTGCTGTAAGTGTTTAGTAACCTTTTCGCAAAATAAAAGTACTATATGGACTATTTTCATAATGATTTGCTTTGAACTTCATTCATTTAGCGCTGCAATTTTTAATATGTATATTTTGCACAATTGGTTCTGTTGCGAAATTGCAAGCAGCTTTATTTCACTTAGGTTATTATCACCTGCACAGTAATATGTTTTACTTTCTGTAATATTGATAAATGTAAAGTTAGGCACTTGGGGGTTAAGAAAATGCATGCATCATATATACTAGTGGGAGTTCAACTGGGGGAATCCACAGTGGAGAAGGATTTGGGGGTTCTGGTAGATCATAAGCCCCAATAATAGCATGCAATGCCAAGCTGCAGTTTCCAAAGCAAGCAAAAAACGTTATTGTATTAAGTGTATTAAGAGTGGTATAGACTTTAGAAAGAGATATCATTTTGCCCCTGTATAAATCATTAGTAAAACCTCATCTGGAATATGCAGTTCAGTTTTGGGCGCCAGTTCACAAAAAGGATATCAGGGAACTAGAGAGTGCAGAGAAGGGCAACCAAACTGATAAGAGGCATGGGGGAGCTAAGCAATGAAAATAGATTAGAGCAACTGAATTTATTCTCTCTTCAGAAGAGGAGATTTGTGGGGTTTATGATCAACTAAATAAACTCAAATAAATACATACAGTAAGGAGTGCATACAATATAGTGAACTTGTAGTTGAGTTATTCACTTTAAGGTCTTTACAGAGGACAAGGGGACACTCTTTATGTCTGGAGGAAAGGAGATTTAATCTCCAAATACAGAAAGGCTTCTTCACAGTAAGAGCTGTGAAAATGGGGAATAGACTCCCTCAGGAGCTGATTCTGTCCATTTCAGTAGAATACTTTAAAAAAGGCCTGGATTCTTTCCTAAATGTGCATAATATAACTGGATACTAACATTTATAGGTAAAGCTGATCCAGGGAATATCAGATTGTGTCTTGGGTGATCAGGAAGGATTTTTTTTAGCTGCTGGAGTGAATTGGATCATGCTTTGCTGTGTTTTTTTCCCTTCCTCTTGATCAAATGTGGGTATGGGATTGTGTAAAAAGGATTGTAATAAAAATATTTTGTTTTGTTTTGTTTTCTTTTTTTTATTGGTTAAACTAGATGGACTTTGTATCTTTTTTCGACAAGACCAACTATGTAACCAGGCAACTATGTAAGCTTAAACACATATGTGTGTATGTGCATGAGTATATATGCGGACAGTGTCAATAGAGCAGTGGACAGTGTCAGAAGGGTAAAAGGTATAATGCAAGAGCGAAAACAGGCATCAGTACATATCTGCGTGGTATAAATGGCCGACAGTTCTAACATTCACTAGGAGTGTTTGTCTTAATGTGACCAAGAAGAAAATAAGACTACAACATGTGGAACGTGGTCTTTGCTGGAGTGGTAGTTATTTTTCTTTGTGTTAAGATCAGCTCATAAGGGTTGGAGTAAAAGCTTAGGTCTCAGTTTAAGAATGGAAGGGTGTTTTCTAAGGATAGGTCGTGTCTGTTTGGGAAGTGCATAATATTGGTCTGTTTCGTATTGTTGGATGTCAGTATGCCGGCTCGTTTTGAAAGTTCAAGTAATGGAAGAGATATGTGTGCGCGGAAGGTAGTAAGAGTATAGAGAGAGAGATAGGAAGAGAAGAAAAAAAAAGGAAAGAAAAAAGGATAAAAAGGGGAAGGGAGGTGGGAGAGGGTGGGTAGGGAGGAAGGGGAGCTGGCGTGTGAGGGACAGGGGTTTAGAGGGGAGCGGGAGAAGGGTATGGGGGGAGACAGAGGGGGTCGTCTCCTCGGTCTACACCTAAGGAAGCTTATAGTCAAAGATCAGTTTAGATGTTCATTCATGCGGAATCTCCTTCAAAGGGGACCTCCCTCATTCATCCCTTGTCAAAGGATGTAGGCATGATAAAAGAGTAGTTATTGGTGGAAGCGAGTAAGAGGTCAGTTGTGCGTTACGGTGTTATTAATTCCTCTCAGTGTAAAGTATCTATCTGTTGTACGGAAGTGAATCCAGCAGGCCCAGATTCGTGAGAATTTTGTTGGTGAATCTCGTGCAATGTGAATTAGTTCCTCCATTTCTGCGATTTTTTTAAATGCAGGCAAGCCAATCCGAAATGGTTGGGGTATGAGGGGGAACCCCAGTATGGTGGGATACACATCTTAGCAGCGTTAATCATGTGTATGACCAGGAAGAATTTCCATATTTTAATTTTACTCCGAATAAAACTTCAATATTTTTGGCATGCGTAAAATCTAGAGGACAGTCAACACGTGTTTAGTTCTTGCTGGCACTTTTTCAAGACTGCAGTTTTGATTACAGTAACATACAATGAGATTTTATAGCCAAGTTGGACTTTAATTTTTAATAAGCTAAATAACATTCTAGGTGCATCAAAACAAAAGGTTTGGAAAGTCTTACAGCTTGTTTTTTTAGAAAGCAGCTACAGCCTGAGTAGAGTTGCCTGTCCCCGCCAGCATGCTGCAGGTACCGGCTGTCTGTTTGTGTACAAGCAGTGGTCTCTCTGCAGAAGTTCAACTGTTGAGTCAGAGATACAATTCTCCAATCAGAAGCTGATTATGCACTGTAGCTACACCACAGCTACAGCACTAGAGCTGCTCACCACAGTGAATCCTCATATCCTCAATCCTCATACATTTTTTATGACCAATAGTGGGACTTCCTCAGTAGGTGAGAGCCCGATACCGTCATCATGCTATAAAGCCTCGGCAGTCTATCAGCTTGGAAACGAGTAAACACTCAGCCAGTCACATGATCTACTTTAATCCAGATGTCTCTGTGCTGTCAATGTGTCATGATCAGGGGCCAGGCTCGAAGACCAGTTGCTATCAGTACTAACCGGTGTTCACCAGAGCTCCTGATAGTGGAGATGAATTTTCTGCATGTTTGTACCAGGTTGCGGTTCTCAGGATCGCTCCACCAGGAGGCAAGCAAGCTGGGGTCCAGTAAGGGATAGGCAGGTAGGGATCAAACAAAAGCATAGTCAGTAACCAAGCCAAAGGTCAGTAACGAGTAGTTGCAGATTGGGATCAGGCAGAAGCGTAGTTGAGGAACAAGCCAAGAATCGATAACAAGTGGATGCAAAATATGGATGGCAGCAGGGAAGACAAGAGAGAGATACTGGCTGAGAGAAAATAATAATCTTGCAAACAGGACGTGCAGAGACATGGCTTAAATCAGCAAGGTCATGGGAGGATCAAAGCTCAGCAGACGTTAAGGCACATGACAGGGTTGTCCTATGGATCAAGCAGAGTGCTGTCCAGCATCTCAGGTAGCTTAGCGAGAAGAGTCACAGACACAGCAGAGGTCTCAGGTTCAAGTCTAGGGCCTGACACAATGATATGTACTGCACAAAATCAGCATAAACCAAATTAATCTCTGCTGAGAATAAAAATCATCACCTAGGCAGTAAGATATAAACAGCATATCTCACAAATACATATATAAATAATAAAAATTCAACTATATGCAAAAGTGGCTCTACAATACACCGCTTATATGAATAAAATGGTAGCAATATATAATTAAAATTGACCAATGTAAAAATTAAAAATAATAATAATTAAAAATGTAACCAATGCATAAAATCTATAATGTGTATAATAATAAGTATATGTAAAATATTAGATATAAAAAATAATGTATAGGCAGAAATGGAGTAATTAAAATACACCAACCCTCAAATACACTATTAATTCTATACCACTAAGATGAGGAAGTGGAAGGCAAAAGCAAAATATTTTTGGGGGATGGGGCATAAGAGCTGGTTCACACTGCCACGACTTTCAGCGTGACTTCAGCGCGACTTTGCGCGTATTCAGCGCGACTTGTATGATAGACGACTTTGTACGACTTTGTATTTGGCCAATCAGAATATGATGGTTCTGGGTCATGCTCAATCACACAAAAAAAAGTTCTTAAAAATTGTCGTTTTTGATAGAGAGCCAATTATTGAAAAAATTATTGAAAAAAAAATGAGATTTCTTTGGATTTAGTGTCTGGGGGGTCTAAAAAGTGTACCTGTAAAGTTTCAGCTATGTATCATGTCCAGAACCAGAAAAAAAGATACATTTTCTTATAATTTTTATTAGCACAGGCATATGGCTCCGCTCCACCTGGGCGTTTTTGTTGCAGGCATTTATCGGGCATTTTTTGGGCGTCTTTGGAGGCAGGCATGACTTTTTTTGGATTTAGTGCCCGATAAATGCCTGCAACAAAAACGCCCAGGTGGAGCAGAGCCATATGCCTGTGCTACTAAAACTTATAAGAAAAATGATCTTTTTTCTGGTTCTGGACATGCTACAGAGCTGAAACTTCACAGGTACACTTTTTAGACCCCCCAGATACTTAATCAAAAAAAAAGTCATGCCTGCCTCCAAAGACGCCCAAAAAATGCCTGATAAATGCCTGCAACAAAAACGCCCAGGTGGAGCGGAGCCATATGCCTGTGCTAATAAAAATTATAAGAAAAATTACCTTTTTTTACTGGTTCTGGACATGCTACAGAGCTGAAACTTCACAGGTACACTTTTTAGACCCCCCAGACACTAAATCCAAAAAAAGTCATGCCTGCCTCCAAAGATGCCAAAAAATGCCTGCAACAAAAACGCCCAGGTGGAGCAGAGCCATATGCCTGTGCTACTAAAAATTATAAGAAAAATTATCTTTTTTTTTTCTGGTTCTGGACATGCTACAGAGTTGAAACTTCACAGGTACACTTTTTAGACCCCCCAGACACTCAATCCAAAAAAAGTCATGCCTGCCTCCAAAGACGCCCAAAAAACGCCAATAAATGCCTGCAACAAAAACGCCCAGGTGGAGCAGAGCCAGTGGTGGGATTCAAAAATTTTAGTAACCAGTTCCGACTTTCCCAGCAGAATGACCAGCGTGCCCCCTTTCAATGCACAGTGACCAGCGTTCCCCCTTTCAATGCACAGTGACCAGCGTGCCACCTTTCAATGCACAGTGACCAGCGTTCCCCCTTTCAATGCAGAGAGACCAGCGTGCCCCCTTTCAATGCACATTGACCAGCGTGCCCCCTTTCAATGCACAGTGACCAGCGTGCCCCCTTTCAATGCACAGTGACCAGCGTGCCCCCTTTCAATGCACAGTGACCAGTGTACATGCCCCCTTTAATGCATAGTGACCAGCGTGCCCCCCTTTCAATGCAGAGAGACCAGCGTGCCCCCTTTCAATGCACAGTGACCAGCGTGCCCCCCTTTCAATGCAGAGAGACCAGCGTGCCCCCTTTCAATGCACAGTGACCAGCATGCCCCCTTTCAAT
Organism: Pelophylax lessonae; assembly: GCF_965119305.1. Taxonomy (NCBI): domain Eukaryota; kingdom Metazoa; phylum Chordata; class Amphibia; order Anura; family Ranidae; genus Pelophylax; species Pelophylax lessonae. The sequence goes on along the minus strand of NC_138772.1, from coordinate 377,642,211 downwards.
GCACAGTGACCAGCGCTGCGTGCCCCCCTTTCAATGCACAGTGACCAGCGCTGCGTGCCCCCCTTTCAATGCACAGTGACCAGCGTGCCCCCCTTTCAATGCAGAGAGACCAGCGTGCCCCCCTTTCAAGGCACAGTGACCACAGCATTGCCCCCAATGATTGCAGAGTGCCAGCCACAGCATTGCCCCCAATGATTGCAGAGTGCCAGCCACAGCATTGCCCCCAATGATTGCAGAGTGCCAGCCACAGCATTGCCCCCAATGATTGCAGAGTGCCAGCCACAACATTGCCCCTAATGATTGCAGAGTGCCAGCCACAACATTGCCCCTAATGATTGCAAAGTGCCAGCCACAGCATTGCCCCCAATGATTGCAAAGTGCCAGCCACAGCATTGCCCCCAATGATTGCAGAGTGCCAGCCACAACATTGCCACTAATGATTGCAGAGTGCCAGCCACAGCATTGCCCCCAATGATTGCAAAGTGCCAGCCACAGCATTGCCCCCAATGATTGCAGAGTGCCAGCCACAGCATTGCCCCCAATGATTGCAGAGTGCCAGCCACAGCATTGCCCCCAATGATTGCAGAGTGCCAGCCACAACATTGCCCCCAATAGCACAATGCCAGCCACAACATTGCCCCCAATTGCAGAGTGCCAGCCACAACATTGCCCCCAATTGCAGAGCGCCAGCCACAACATTGCCCCCAATTGCAGAGCGCCAGCCACAACATTGCCCCCAATTGCAGAGCGCCAGCCACAACATTGCCCCCAATTGCAGAGCGCCAGCCACAACATTGCCCCCAACTGCAGAACGCCAGCCACAACATTGCCCCCAATTGCAGAGCGCCAGCCACAACATTGCCCCCAATTGCAGAGTGCCAGCGATCCCCCCCCCGCGAGACCCATGCACTTACCTCACGGACGGTCTCGCAGTCGGCTCCCCGCGTCTTCGAGTCCTCCCGCGGAGCCTCCTTCTCGTCCAACGGCACGGTGTTTGCCTTTTGGCCAATCAGGAAGCGGGAGGACCCGCTCCCTGATTGGCCAGGAGGAGGATCATGTGACAATAGCGAATTCTCATTCGCTATTGTCACAGAATGGGCGGGCCGTGGCGCCACGTCTGCCCGAGCGTGGGACATTCAATTGTCCTGCGCGTCCTCAGACGCGCAGAGGGATTCAGCCGGTTCTGCGAACTTGCATAAAGTTAGCAACCGGTTCTATGGAACCGGTGCGAACCGGCTGAATCCCACCACTGAGCGGAGCCATATGCCTGTGCTAATAAAAATTATAAGAAAAATTATCTTTTTTTCTGGTTCTGGACATGCTACAGAGCTGAAACTTCACAGGTACACTTTTAGACCCCCCAGACACTAAATCCAAAAAAAGTCATGCCTGCCTCTAAAGACGCCCAAAAAATGCCCGATAAATGCCCGCAACAAAAATGCCCAGGTGGAGCAGAGCCATATGCCTGTGCTAATAAAAATTATAAGAAAAATTATCTTTTTTTCTGGTTCTGGACATGCTACAGAGCTGAAACTTCACAGGTACACTTTTTAGACCCCCCAGACACTAAATCCAAAAAAAGTCATGCCTGCCTCCAAAGACGCCCATAAAATGCCTGCAACAAAAACGCCCAGGTGGAGCGGAGCCATATGCCCGTGCTACTAAAAATTATAAGAAAAAGGATCTTTTTTTTCTGGTTCTGGACATGCTACAGAGCTGAAACTTCACAGGTACACTTTTTAGACCCCCCAGACACTCAATCCAAAAAAAGTCATGCCTGCCTCCAAAGACGCCCAAAATATGCCCGATAAATGCCTGCAACAAAAACGCCCAGGTGGATCGGAGCCATATGCCTGTGCTAATAAAAATTATAAGAAAAATTATCCTTTTTTCTGGTTCTGGACATGCTACAGAGCTGAAACTTCACAGGTACACTTTTTAGACCCCCCAGACACTAAATCCAAAAAAAGTCATGCCTGCCTCCAAAGACGCCCAAAAAATGTCCGATAAATGCCTGCAACAAAAATGCCCAGGTGGAGCGGAGCCATATGCCTGTGCTACTAAAAATTATAAGAAAAATTCTCTTTTTTTTGGTTCAGGACCATTTTAGTGGAAAGTCGGATCACAAGTCGCTTCAAATAAGATAAGGAGGCGACTCCCATTGAAGTCTATGGGACAAGTTGGATACAAGTCGCCTCAAAGCAGTACAGGACCCTTTTCAGAAGTCGGAGCGACTTCAGTAGTGCCAATTAAGACGGCACTCATTGATTAACATTGCTTTTGTTATGTCAAGCGACTTGAGATCACACAAGTTGCCTCACAAGTCACGGCAGTGTGAATGGACTCTTAATGTATGAGTATCATTGATCACTAATAAGACAAGTTAGATCAAGATCAATACTAAAACCTGCTGCCCTTACTTTAGTTTGATATATCCAACAAGATTCATTTTTACCTAATTATCTAATATGTTTACCTCCTCTCTGATGTTTATCTACTTTTTGAACCCCCTCCAATCTGCTATGGTCTTTATTGTGATAACATTTAAAATACGGCATCACAATATGTTTCTTTTCCTCCTTTTTAATATTACATATGTGTTCTCTCAACTGTACTTTCAAAGATCTCAACGCTCTGCCAACATAGTGGGGTCTACAAGGGCACTCCAGCATTTATACAACCCCCTCTGAGTTACAAGAAATAAAATCCAAAATCGGATACTTTCTTTGTGTAGCAGAAGGTACAAAATCTTTCCTTTTACCTAAAGTGGTTGTTAAGTCACTGTGATAATTTCATACAATCCTCTCTGTTTTATAATGATACTGTAGGTGCCCAGTGTGAGTGCTTTATGAAATAAATGCTGCTATATACCATATTTCAGAGCGCATATTGGTGCTCACTTGACCGACCGCCTCTCCCCCATTCTTGATCTGACAGCTACAGTGGGAGGGGCCAAGAATCCCCCACTGACATCAGTCAAGAGGAGAGTAGGAAAGATGGAGAGAGGCGACTAGTCACGTGAGCGCCGTGCGGCTCTCTGAAATAAGGTATAGAACTGCATTTTTTTAAATAAAGCACACTCACTGGGGCACGTAACATTATTAAATAGAGAGGATTGTATGGAAATACAAAAGTAATCTTAGCATCAGGAGGGGAGGTGCGGCCACTGGTAGGAGCTGACAGGTAGTGAGGAGAGCTGTGTATGATGGAGGCACGTAAACTGACACGGTGTCAGGGCACAGCAGCCATTATAAACTGTGGTCAGGTTACAGAACCAGGCAGGACCAGCCAAGTATTTTAGGTGCTAGGATGGGCCAAATTACATAAGACAAGCACTGTGCTTGTCTTTACATGCTTTAAAGGAACAGGATCCATTTTTTTTTTTTTATAGGGTAACAAACGCTTTAAATAACTTTAATGGTAGTACAAGCTTTACATCTACCACAGGCATTGAAGCCTGTCTTTGTGATGAAGAAGAACACTCTTTTGGGGGTATGGTCTATAACACTCTTTACTAATCTTACTTTTAATTTAAGAGCCCTTCTAGACACAAATTTGGGGTAAAACTTGACCTAAATCCAGGGGGCGGCCCATCCATTAGGGGCACCGCCCCCCCCCATCCATGTGTCCGGCCCCCTAATCTACATTACACATGGAGCTTAATGGGGATTTTTTTTTAATCACCTGATTAGAGCCAGAGGCTTTAATAGGCTTCAGAAAAGGGTGGGCTCGGGGCACAGAGCACTGCGCCCCAAGCCCACCCAGTTGTGTGACAATAGCAAATAAATATTCGCTATTATCACGCTGACTCACCTCCCAGCCAATCAGGAAGTGGGTCGTGAGACCCCTTTCCTGATTGGCTAAAAAAAGAAGTGATTTTACTGGCCATTGGCCAGGAAGAGGGAGGGGGACATACAGCCGAGGAGACTCGCAACAGCGGGAAGGAGCAGGTAAGGATGCTGGCTGTCTGGCTGGGCGGGCAGCCAGCCATCCATCCCGGGAGGGGAGAGGAAGGAGGGAGAGGGGGTGGTAGAGAGATTGCTGGCCGTCACTGGTCCACAGAATAGACTGTGCAATCTCCGTATGTAAATGTCAGGGAAGATAAGATGTAAGAATATTGTATGCAGCCGCCACTAATGTGCTTTCTAGATGTTAATTCACGTGTTTCTGGCTGTTCTTCATTATGATGTCTGAACCTCTGCGTTTTATTATCTGTGGAAATATTTGACGATTGCACAACTACTGTTCTCACACAAATCTCCCTCTGCTTTCATTTAGATTCTTTACATGATAATGTTTTTTTATCCAGGATTATTATATTACCAATGGGAAACAAGTGTGCAAACTTCCCTTTGGTGAACAGTAGGCCAGCCAGACAGATGATTTTGGAGCAGCAGGGGGAGACAGGGAGGTCACAGCAAGCAGACAGGGAACAAGCACGGGGAACATGCAGGCTGATGAGTGACAAGCACCATTCTTTCCTCTCCTCTTTGTATAGTCACTTCTCACTCCAGCAGCAGCTGGATGCCTGCATACATATTCAGCAGTGTGGAGACTAGAGAAGCATGGAATGCAGCCCAAAACCGACACTGAGCGTATATACTGACTGAGAGTGAGAGAGACCTATATGGGATATATACTGAGATCCCCTATTTTATTATAGGGGTTCGTTCTCTCAGTATATTCCATAATAGGGGCCTCTCAGCATTTATCCCATATTGGGGGTCTCTCTCACTCTCAGTCAATATGTCCCATTAAAGGCGGTCTCTCAGTATATATTTTAGGGTGTCTCACACAGTATATCCCATAATAGGGCCTCTGCCCCCTATTATGGGAAATACTAGTACTGAGAGACCCCCTTAATATGGGATATACTGGGAGACCCCCTAGTATGGGATATACTGAGAGACCCTCTATTATGGGTTATATTGAGAGAACCCCTATTATTTTATAGGGAGTCTCTCAGTATATCCCATAATAGTTGGTCTGTAAATATATCCCATATCAAGGGATCTTATGAAAAGTAGGAGGGGTCAAAAGGAAGGGCGGGGTCTGGCGCCCCACCATCCTAAAACTTCACAAGCCGCCACTGCCTAAATATTTATTTAGATTCAGAATGTCTCTAAGGCTCGGTTTCCACTAGTGCGACTTGCGGTGCGACTTGACACATGTCAAGTCGCATGACAAGTCAAAACCCATTGTTTTCAATATGGACCGTTTCCACTGCTGCGACTCAAGACGCAGCGTCTTCAAAATTGCTTCTTGCACTACTTTGGGCCGACTTTATTGCGATATGTCCCTCATAGAAGGTAATGTAAGTCGCAACGAAGTCGCAGTACACGGTTTTGAACGCGACTTCGTCTCGACTTCGTTGCGATTTGCACGGAAGTTTACAGTAAATTTTTTTTATTGTTATGTTCCGCCCCAAATCACATGATCTCTGCACCTCCCAAGAACATCACTTCCCATAGTTAGCAGAGGAGAGGAGAGTGTTATATACAGCAAGCATGCCAAGATCCAGGAAGAATAAAAGAACTTCTCATGATAATGAGGAGATTATACGTCTGGTCAGAGCTCGCTCCTCAATATACGACACCCGAGACCCCTTATATAAGGACCATGTGAGGAAGGAGAGAGCATGGCTGGAGATTGCAAGGATCTATTTTGAAAATTGGGACTGTCTTACAAGTACAGAACGGACTGAAAAATGTAAGTGTTTCATATGTGCAATTTATCACATTGCTGCTTGCCCCCATATGTACAGTACAGTACCGTTATTTTCTTTTTTTCAGTGCACTCCTTACAAACCAGATGGAGAAGCATAAAGGACTGCTATAACCGCTATCTCAGAAAATTACGAGAAGCAAGGAGTGGTTCTGGGTCCTCCAGAATTGTCCCCTATGCGCATGCCCAGGAGCTGGAATTTTTAAGGCCGGTGTTGGAGATGCGAGAGTAAGTTGTCAGCATTTTTTTAGATACTGTAGTTGACATATAAAATATATTAATATTCCTAAAATTTGAAATGTATTCATTATATTTCAGAACCCAAGCAAGCTGGCAAGACTCCTCACTTGGTTCTGAACAGCAGGAGGGGTCACAGGAGGCGGCAGCGGAGGAGGAGGAGGAGGAGGGATGCCAAGACCCTGGTGACCCTGACCCTGATGGTGAGGAATCAGAGGGAGTAATATCAAGACCATTGTCCATTATTGATTCTCCTGCTGCGGTGGAGGCTGAACCAGGGCCTAGTACAGAACAAAGGCCTTCACGAAGATCTTCCTCAAGGTCTTCATCAAGGGCGAATCCTAGGGGTGGTAAACCCATGGAGGAGGTTCTGAAGGTGGTGAAGGAAATGAACGCACACATGAAGGAAAGCATGTGTGATGACACTGCTTTCATGACCGTGCTGTTGGGTATGTGCAAGCAGGTCCCCCCTGAGAAAAAGTATGCACTAAGGATGGCTCTCATGTCAACCGCCCAATCTTTTGTGGTTGGGGAGGCAAGCTCTACAGCATGTATGGAAACCCCCCCCCCCCCACCACACATATCCCCCCAATTACCAGTACCCACCACCACCACCACCACCAAGTTCACAGTATGGGCACCAAGTTAATCGCCCATACTACGATGAGTATGGCAACATGCCGAATATCTCCAGGCCCCGCATGTTGCACCCAATACCGCCCCCTATTGCCTCCACCCTTGGCACACCAAGACCTTACCAACCTGCTCCCATGCAGGTTACGCCTTTCCCGGAAAGGCAATACCGTCAGGGATCTGCAAGTGATTACCCAAGCCCATCTGGCCCATCAAATATTTCTCATTCTGGGTCCACTGAATCTCCAATTATATACCAGGAATTGTAATTTTTTTTGTTTTTGGTGTTGTTAACATTTTACCTGTTAATTTATTTTTTCATTGTTTTGGTGCTGGTATCTCCAAAACATTGGTGATGTTGTTATAAAAAGTTTATTTTTTTCTAAATTTTGAAAAAAAAAAAAAATAAAAAAAATTACCTTGTTACTCTACTCTGTGGTTTTTGTTTGGATTATTTTTGCTTCTATAGTACTGTCAATAATGTGTGTATGCTATATAATTATATCTACAGTAGAAAACAGCAAAACAGAAGGTTAAGCAATGTATTTTTATTATAGCTAGAACTGGAACAATATGCAGACTTTGGTTATAATTGCACAGAAATATAAGGAAAACATAACAGAATTTTATTCAAAATTGGACTGTGTTGGAACGTGTGATACATTATGAAATAGCGTCCAGCTGCCAGGGGACAGAACCAGCAGCAGACATGAAAAAGGATGTGAATCCCTCACGCACAGTAGCACCATTGCTTGTGCCCCTACTGGCACTCAAACTTGCACCCTCCATGTCATTCATGCCACAATCTTCATGATTGTACCCATCACGAAGTGCAACATAGTTGTGAAGAACACATGCTGCTTTGACTGCACATATTGCATTATCCATTTTTAAATTGATAGATGTGTGCAGGAACCTCCACTTGTTAGCTAAAATTCCAAAGGCGCATTCAACAACTCGTCTTGCCCTGGTTAAGCGGTAGTTGAAAACTCTTTTTTCCACAGTCAGAGACCGATTTGAATAGGGCCTTAAGAGATGATGACTGAGAGCGAAAGCCTCATCTCCAACAAAAACAAATGGCTGTGGTGGTCCGTTTGTCCCTGGTAGTGGACAGTCCGGTGGCAGCTGAAGTCCATCTTCCCTCAACATTCTTCCGAATGTGGATCTCGCAAATATGCTCGAGTCTGAGCTGCTTCCATACGAACCTATGTCTACATAGCTAAAACAGTATTTGGCATCAGCCACTGCTAGTAAGACAAAAGAAAAGTATTTTTTGTAGTTGAAGAATTTACTTCCACTGCCAATGGGCTTCAATATTCTAATGTGTTTTCCGTCAATTGCACCAACACAATTTGGAAAATTGCAGTGGTCCCAGAAATATTCTGCTATCTTGCACCAGTCTTCTGTAGTGGGTTTCTTCAGGACCAAATCCTTAAGAACATTCCAGATGGCTCTGCAGGTATCATGGATAATATAGCTGGCAGTAGTTTTGCCAACCAAGAACTCATAATGTAAACTTGTAAAGGTATGTCCAGTTGCCAGGTACCTAAAAATAAAAAAATAATGTTAGAATGATGCATAAACTGGCTTGGACGAAGGTACCTGAGGAAATGAAGGAAGAAGATAGGCAGGAGAAAGACACTGTTGAAAAAAACATGGCAAACATAATCACAACCACTACTACATATATGTTACATGATAATTACATGATAATGTGTCTCTCTAAATGCCTCAGGAGGTAAGTAGGTTGGAAAATTTACCTCAATGTGATAATCAGTCTTTCTATGGGCGGAATACTCCTTCTGAATCTAGTGTTTTGTCTCTCTAGATGTGTGGAGAGCAGAGCCAACAATTCATCAAAACTGTAAAAAAAAAACATATATGGCATTTATCAACATTATCCATGTAAAAAATAACATACATAGAGACATATTTGTTAAAGAGTTGACATGAACATATGTTCTGACCTTTTAATTGACATCCGTGTGTAATTAAAGAATTTGTCTTCATGAGCACGGAGGTCATGATAAAGGATCCTGAACTGGCCTCTCTCTTCCCTTTGGGAGATGACAGGATGGATCCAGAAGCGATGCCTTCTCCTTCTCCTGTCCTCTTCTTCCTCATCAATAACAGCTGCTACAGCAGCCATAATTACTGCTGCTCCAACATACTGCATAGCCAACATGTTTCCTGCAACATACACTACTATTCCAAAACAGGAAATGACATCACTTGCAGGAAAAGGAATTACATCACTAGCAGGAAAAGGAATCTTTTATGTGCAAGTCGCATACATCAAAGCCGCAACAAGTCGTAGCCGCAACAAGTCGTTGTAAATTCGTACACAAGTCGCGCGTTTATCAAAGTACAAAGTCGCTATTGAAGACGCGCGACTTTGAAGTCGCACTAGTGGAAACCCAGCCTAAATGATCATTTCAACTTTCTTATTTTTTCAATGTTTTTATTGATTTTCAAGCACTTTACAAAAAAAACAAGATATAAATATAATAACACAAGAATTAGAGGCCCATAACGTTTAGTGAAGTACACACAACCCAGCCAAAAATTTATGAAATAACAGAGTTTACTTTACAGCATTAATGTGTACAATTATAGATTATAGAAATATGTCTTCCCAAAAGGCAGCAACTTTAGGACGGGACCACCATATGTGGTGATGTGTGCCTAGATGTCCACAGCCACGGAAACAGGTGGGTGGATAGTAAGGAACATATTTAGAAATGCTAATGTTTCAACTTTCTTATATTGTAATTTGTAATCCAAAATAAGGGTATATTCATAATCTCTATGACCTCTTGTTCTATTAGCCTCCCTATCCTTAATTAGCAACCTCGTGTCCAGATCCTTTACTTTCTACATTTCTTGGGCTACATATGCTCTCTCATACTCTTTTTGCACAATCATAATCCCATTCAGCTCTAAAATCCTTATCTGATCTACAATTTTAACGTATTCTCTTGGGTCGGCCTCTGGGCACATTCAGTAACCATAAGACAAGATGAGAACTCCCTGAGGCCTCTTTCACACGGCCGCTTCGGTTTTTTTTTTTCTCCGCTCCAGCACTTTTTTTTTTTTACGGACACGGATGACACTTGTGTCATCCGCTCTGTATGTCCTCACATCATCCCATCTGTTTGCGGATGATATACGGACATATTGTATGTCTATGGGGATTGCGGATGTCAGCGGATGACACCGCTGACATCCGATTTTGCATCCGTTCCGTTTTGTAAACGGAAGAAAAATAGGGTTCTGTTCCGTTCCAAAAAACAGAACATCCGCAATCCCATTGACATGCATTATGTCCGAATATCACCCGCAAACGGATGGGGTGATATACGGACATACAGAGTGGCCGTGTGAAAGAGGCCTAAGGGATGTAACTGTTACAGTCGGTTGGTTTGAAAAACATCTGTACTGTGAATATTCATGTTTCTTATGTAATGACCAAATAAAGGAAACCAATACTTCTTGTATCACTATACCATGTTAAGACAATGCTTTTATTATTATTATCTAACCTATTTATAAAAGCTTTCACACTATCCTCGTTCCCCTCCCCTATAATGAAAATGTCATCAATGGAAAGTTTGTAACACCTTACCTGTGGCTTAACTTTAACTGTTGTCTTTGAAAACATGCTCAGATTCCCATAAAGCCATATAGTTTTAGCTCAACAAGATTTCGCACCAAGATGATTTGCCAGTGTTGACGTGCCACTGATGATGTCAACACTGATGAAACATGTTGGGTGGATGAAACATTGCTGTGTGAGGATAGTACACTGTGTTGTGAGGGCTGGAAGAGATCTGGGACTAACCAGTAGCTCTGCAGAGTAGAGAGACAGGCATCTCTGTTTCTTGTCTTTGTGTAAGTGTATTACATCATGTACATAGAACACTGTGTTTCCTTTTGTCTTTCTGAACCTATCTCCATGGTATATAAGTGATTGATTGGAACCATTAGTGAATGCTTAAGACTGAAAAAACAAACAATTGATTGGAATAATAATGCAACATTCAGAGTCTCATAGGAATCTTAACAGGTGAATAAAGTGCTGGTACTCTTTAGAAACTTAAAACTGAAAATGAAAGGGGGCATGCCCCACAAGCGCAATTGCCTACACTAGCGAAAGATGGTCATGTCTATTTGGTGAGCGCAAATCCATGTGGGGCACTATATGCATGATTGGAATAAAGCACTAAGTCTTACATTTTTAAAGAACACCAGCACTTTATTCATAGTTTCATAGTTAAATAGAAGGTAAGGATGAATAAAGACAATAGTCCATCCAGTTCCACCTGTGTAGGTGTATGTGTGTCAGTGTCGATAATCATTTCCCATATCCATGTATGTTGTTTTCTTTAAGATGCATGTCCAAATGTCTTTTTAAAAATATCAATACTCCGGCTGACACCATCAGTTGTGGAAGAGAGTTCCACATCCTTATCCCCCTGACAGTGAAAAACCCCCTACACAGCTTAAGGTTAAACAGCTTCTCCTCCAATCTCATTGTATAGTCCCATATGCTCCTACACCCTCTGGGACTGAATATTTTTTTTCCTACTCTGGGATCACCATTGAGGTATTTGTAAATCGGTGTCATGTTCCCTTTCAAGGATCTTTTCTCCAGCAAGAATAGATGTAGTACTTGTAGTCGTTCTTCATAATTAAGGTCCTCCAGTCATTTTGTTGCCCTTCTTTTATTCACCTGGGAAGATTCTTATGGGACTCTGAATTTTGCACTTATATTCCAATGAATTGTTTGTTTTTTTTTGGTGTGAAGCACATTAATTGTTTAAGATACCCTTTTGTCACTATTCTAGTTGATTTAAGAATTAGTGGTGATTAATGTTACATGGTTTGTTGTAAATTGTTTGATCACTTGTGTTACAATAGTGAACAACATGGTAACTGCAGCTGTCACAGGGGAATGCACACATTTAGTATTTCATTTTTATGTAATTCAGCACGTATCCAAGGTGCAGAGCAATTCTTTTCATTAAAGCGGTACTAAATGCTGTTTTTTTTTTTTTAACCTGCAAGGCAATGTTATAATGTGCTAGTATGCATTGTACACTAGAACATTATGTGAAACTTACCTTAGAATGAAACCTTCCAGCAGTGTGCTGTCACCACTGAAGGCGCTTCCATCTTAACCTAGTCTTCCTTCCGGTTTGGGGGACTCTGGGTGTATGAGTGACCGAAGCCCCGATGATGTCACTCCCGCACATGCACGTAGGAGCCACCGTTTGCAGCACAGAACTGGAACAGGATTCTGAAGTAATGGCATGGGCATGCTGTTCCTTCAGAGCGCATGCCTCGGTGATGTCACCAGCTGCATCTACAGTAAATATCTCCTAAACCGTGCATGTTTAGGAGATATTTATAGTACCTATAAGTAAGCCTTATTATAGGCTTACCAATAGGTAAAATGAATGTGTGGGAGTTTACTCCCACTTAAAAGCTTAGGCCTGACCCTAAAATTTAACGGGACATGAGCTTGAGACCTTTGTAGGGAGGATCTAACCCCAAAGGTGAGAGAGTGCCTAAAAGGGATTGTGAAGGTTTAACGGAAGGATTGCACATTATCTCTTTATGCATATATTTCTTTTGTTTTTTTGGGGGACTGATTCATCATGAAATATTGAATTTAGGAATTTCAATTTGTCACAGTTTGGCACTGAATCTTTGGAGTGGTTTTATGTTTATGGGTGTTTGTCCGAATGCCTGAATGGCCAAAGCTCAATCTGATTCTAGGTTTGGACCAAACTGTCGGCACATTCCTAGTCAGTAGGCTTTATATGTAAATAGCCAGATTGTGGTATTTTCAGACTTGTATAACATATATTTGCTGTTTCTAGGGAGTAAACAACATAGTTTTTTCTTGTGGGAACATTTCTAAAAAAAATTGCCATTGGGACAATGATTGCACATGACTAGTTTCACTGTCTTCTAGTAGAATAGGGAAATAGATCATATTACGGTATATTGAAAAATGTAGCCTAAATTTCAGGCAGTGTACACTTTTTTATCCATTGACATTGTTTTAGATGAGCCTTTATTAAACAATGGGCAAGATTTTGAAGTCCCACCTGCAGACTCCCATATCCATTGAGCCAGGGCATGCTGAGGGCATGTGGCTTGGTACGGCTCAGGGAAGATTCACTGCCCTTAATTTTTCTGGATACCCGGGCTGAATGCCTAGATAATTGGTTCGACATGGATTTTGGGAAGACCCCGTGCCTTTTTTTTTCATGCGTGTTGCTCCTTTTAAAAATCCAAATCAGGATAAATGTCTAGTATAGATTTTAAGAGGGATCTTTCAGATTTATTTCTGCAGGGCATATGGCCTGGTATAGTTCAAGACAGGGGGTGGGGGGGGGGGTTGTCTTGCTCGCTGCCTCTCTATGTTTTGGCCAGCCAGACTGCATGTTTCTGTAAGAATCTGGTAAAAAATGTTAAGAGGGACCTCACAAAAAAAAAATAGTGTGGAGGTCCCTCTAAAATCTATACAAGTTCCTTATCCTAGATAGAGAAATTTTAGAGGGAAACATGAAACAGAAAGCACAAATGAAAGTCGTGACCCCCCCAAAATCAATACCAAGCTGCATGGGCCTTATCCAGGCATGGAGCTTGCCTGGTTAGGAAAGGAAGAAGCAGAGAGTGCGTGCCTCCTCCCTACCTTTAAACCACATCACCTATGGGCCATATGCCCTAAACATTGAATTTGGAAGCCCCCTTTAAGATAAGGGGGCCCCAGATATCCAGTCTTACTTCTGAGATAATGCCTAAAGGGTACATAGTACCTTTTATTACCTATTAAAAAAAATGTAAAAGACACACAGAGCAGTGTCTCAGGAGCACAACTGATGGGGTGCCCCCATTGTAAGCTGCTGGCTCTGGGGGCACTCAACTGGAAGGAAGGGCCAGGAGGACACTCAAATTTGCTTGTGCACTAACTCTGGTGCAGTCGGGTAACTCTCTTGGTACATAGTGGGTACAGACACCCCTTAGTAGATATCTAAGTGACCCTAAGGGGTGCATGTACCCCCTATGTACCAAACGAGTTAACCAACTGCACCAGAGTTAATGCACGAGCAAATGTGAGTGTGTTTTTAATTTTTTAATAAGGCTCAACCTTTTACACAGTTAAAGCATTATATTTGTTTTACTCCTGTCCATATGACACATACATGGAGTTGCACTGCCTAAGCTGAATAAGAGTCCCCAGATCATCAGAGAAGCACATTTAGACCTGTAAGGGGTCTCCTAGGGAGGTGAGCGCATAGTTTGACTGGTAGAGGGCACTTGCTATTTTCTGTGAAGAACACTGAATCCACGGAATTGTGTTACTTCAGTTATTATCACGTGTTACTTCAGTTATTAAAACAGTGTTTTTGGCATGTTCATGTTTTTATTGGACTGCTTGTAATATTAGCACAATTGTTGGTTCACAAAAGTGTAGCACCCTCCTAGGCAGGTGCTAGGTAAAGGCATTTGTTTGCTCTTCTGCTTATCAGGAGCAGGATTTCTGGTTTTGCCTGTTACATGGTGTGATTCACTTGGTCTGAGGGAGTGTCCCCACTGCATCCAATAGGGGAGCCTGTTGGACAGTGGAAGAAACCCATCCAATGACACATAGACTTTTGTGACAGTGGAAGGGCACAGCCGCAATGCATCCTGGGATTGTTCATAAAAGCCAAGGGCACATGTGACAGAGTCCCAGGAGGAGGGTGACGGCTGTCTCTCCTCCTGTCAGAGAGGAAGTGGTCACAGGCAGTCGGCCTAGTGGACAAGACGTGTGGGGCTGAGCTGTAAGATCCTGTGGAAACTGACAATGGAGCAGTGGCAGAGATTCCTGTGGAAAACAGTAGCCGTGAGTACCTGGGAGCTTGCCAGGGGTCTGGCCAGGAAGGGGACCACACCAGGGAGAGTCAGTGGACAAAGGCCAGCATACAGAGTGGGTCAGAAAGGGGGTGCCAAGATAGACCCTGAAGAGAAGCTTAAAGTACTGTTCATCATTTAAAACCTTCACCTCAGTGGCAAAGTGAAGCAGTGGCCTTGGCGCACACACCACAGATAGATGTCCTCAAGTTGTGCATAGTTGCTAGTTGGAGCATCCCACACATCCCTTCTCCCATCCCACAAAAAAAAAAAAAATCCCTGGACTTTATATTGACTGAGCCGAGGACTTAAAGCTATAAGTTCAATTGTCTGTTGCTATGGGTAACCCAGGGGAATCCAATTTAAGCAGCTCCCATGGGGGCAGTGCTACATAAGCAACAAAGTGACCACGTTCACTGTAATGTCATGTTCATTTCTAGTTATGCTGTATAGTAATTCACTACCACAACTATTCACTTTTATAATTGTAGCACCCTACAAAGTAGGTGCTAGGTAATGTATAGTGGGCCTTGTCTGCTTAACAGCAGAGCCATGATGTTCAGCTGGGCTGTCATGGCTCCCAGGTATGGCTGTTGAGACTGGGAGTCTCCCCACTGTACTCAGTGAGAGAGTTCTCATGGGCAGAGGAGGAAACCCTGCCAATGTTTCACCCAGGCCTGTATCTTCACCAGAAAGGCAGATTCTGCCGCACAGCATTCTGGGAGTGGGTATAAGTCTGAGGGGAGCACATGACGCATCGTCTTTGGTGGGAAGCAGAGTCCCAGGAGGGAGAGTAAGGCTGTCTCTCCTCCTGCCAGAGGAATTGGGTGTTCCAGGTGGCTTGCCTGAGGGGACAGAGGGATGAGCTGAGCTGCAGAGAGGATCCGGTGTGCCGAGGACCAGCGGAGCAGAGAGGGGTCAAGTTGCAGGAAAGCATTCCCAGTTTGTGAGTACTGCAAACTGCCCCTGGGGGTCTGTCTAGAGAGAGGGGACCACTCCGGTGAAGGTGGGAGGGATCCTGGAGCTAGCTAGCTGGTGCAGGAGCAAGTGTAAAGGGGGTGCCAGTGTTGACCCTGAAGAGCAAAGGGGGTGCCAGTGTGTGGACCCTGAAGCGTAGAGGGGGTGCCTAGTGAGAGGATCCTGAAGTGTAGAGGGAGTGCCTACTGAAAGGACCCTGAATTGTAGAGGGGGTGCCTAGTGAGAGGACCCTGAAGTACAGAGGGGGCACCTGCGGTTGGGCCCTGAAGTGTTAAAATTGTACAGCGTGCAGTGTACAGTGTTGAGAGTTGCAGCAGCAGAAGCAGTATACAGAAGTTACCTCAGTCAGGAAGGACTGGAGGGAGCAGCGTTCGGGACTTTTGAGCTAACCAGAGTGTCAGAAGTCAAGTTCAAGTACAGTACAGCAAGTCAGTGTTTTTCAAATGCCAGCATCCAGCCGGCGTCAAGACAGCGCTGAAAGGCATTTTTCTCCAAAGTGTCCCATTTGTACCTAGTTGAGCCAGAGGAGTATCCCACTCATTCCCTTCTCCCATCCCCAATGTCAAATAAACAAAACAAACCAAAGATGCCGGATTGGTCCTTGACTCAAATCTCACACTTGGGTATTCAGCTTAAATGGGCTGAAGGTGTCACCGTTATCCATGGCAGACCCACCCACATCAGGCTCAATGCCTGGAAATCCTGCTACATAATATTGAACTGGATGGATTGAATCTATAGGAGGTTCTCACCATCACTTTTTCAATATAATGTATTAGTTGCATATTTACGCTTGCCAATGGGTAGCACCACTAGAACTGTTTAAGATTACCGTATTATTCGACGTATAAGATGCACTTTTTCTTCCCCAAAACTGGGGGGGAAAAGTTGGCGCGTCTTATACGACAAATACACATTTTGCCTGCATTAAAACTGCCCCTAACTTTGTGTGGTGCTTGCTGCTAGCCAGAGCCAGTGTAGAAGAAAAAAAATCATTGCCACTAACCATTAAAGTAAGTGTTGCGGCCGGCGGCTGCGGCTGGTACTCGGGAGTATTCAAATTACACTGGCCGACGTCTCTGTCTCAGCTCCAGGTGTGTGTCACCTCCCTATGCTGCTGACTGGCCGAGGCGAGCGGGGCCGGGGTGATGGTTTGGAGCAGTGTGGGTGGGCGGGCTGTGGGCGGGAGCCAGAGCAAGAGAGCGGAGCAGCTTTCCAGGCAGCACAGCACAAGAACGAACAAGCTTACCAGTTACCGCAGACAGTGAAGGCAAGACAAACAGGATGGTAAAAACCTCCACTGCACCTCTGTGAGTCCCCTTGGTGATAAACACGTACCCTTATGTCATGTGACTGGCGCTTTGTATGATTATTTCAGCCTGGCTCTCCACATCGGTCCACTCGCTGACACCTTGTTCAGGAACCTGTTAAATTAGACCGCAAGCACTCCTGATGTCTCTCAACATCTGTGGCAACCTTATTTAATCGTTGTTCTGAGGCGCCGATAGGGTTCCTGTACTCAACTTTTTTTAGAGTCATGTGACCAGCACAGCACCAACCAGTACTGTTCCATAGAACACTCGCTTTATACAAAAGTCCAATGTCTCATAGAGACGGAGGGCTGACTACTCAGAGCCAGGCTCTGAGGAAGAGGCACGGCCTCGAAACGCGTCAGACCTCCGTCTCTACGAGAC
Source organism: Pelophylax lessonae (assembly GCF_965119305.1). Lineage (NCBI taxonomy): Eukaryota > Metazoa > Chordata > Amphibia > Anura > Ranidae > Pelophylax > Pelophylax lessonae. The sequence goes on along the minus strand of NC_138772.1, from coordinate 377,625,037 downwards.
ATTGGACTTTTGTAAAGAGACTGTTCTATGGAATTGAAATGCTGGAATATCACGAATGTTTGTGAGTAGCTGATTTTAAAATTTATGTTATTAAAAGCCCACTGAGAATAATGCGCTAGGCTGGTGCGCCCCCCCCCCCCTTTTTTGTCTTTATTTGCAGTGTTTGGTTGACCGTCCCTGGTCGTTGAGGGCAGCAAAGCTTAGCCATAGTGGATGCCAAGTGGAGTTCCATGTTAGAGGCAGCCTGAAGACCCAGTTCTGAGCGCAGGAGCAGGGTGCTCAGCATCTCTTTTCGTTTCCAACCAGTACTGTGCAGACACAGATTATACATCAGCAGATTACTAGAAACTCCTCAAAACTTTCCCTGAGGACAGCAAAGACCTGAGAATATTTTTTTTCTAGATTTTCCTCCTTTAAAATTGGGTGCGTCTTATAATCCGGAGCGTCTTATACGGCGAAAAAAACGGTATTTGGTTTTGTGATTGATCCAGTTTTGAGGAGGTAGCGCTTCACTCTTATATTTTAAAGGTACGTATGACATGTTTGTTATAAAAAAAAAAAAAGAAAATGCCTTTAATATCTCTTTAGGCCTTATAAAAATGGTTCAAATTGATCCAATGGGGAAAGCAGTTCTTTCCTTTACCCTAAAGGCGATTGTATATTGCCTGGATCAACAATCTCTTGTTTCATTACATATTAATGATAATAGCCAGCTACAATCTGTTCATCCATTGTCCTTTGCATAGACCTTAAATTGAATATCTTTGCATCACGTTCGCTATATGGACTTTGTGCTTGCCTTTTTTTCAGCTAGACCAACTGCAGTATCTGCAGTATTAATCCCAGTTGGGTAACCATGTTTTTTACTATAAAAATTAAAACAAAATCAATATGCATGTAGGAGATCCAGGAGGGGTTAAATAGCATCTTTTTTGTGCATTTTAGTTTTGGTCTTTGTCTTGTGAAGAGGTGATTGTGAAAGCATCCTCACATATTCTGTCTGTATTTCTTCCTTAGTTATTTGTTCCAAATTGGAGCTTTGATGCTTTTGCTCAGCAGATTACCATTTATTTTCTTTGATGTTCACTTTCTTGGAATCATTTTACTTTATCAATTTTACATACTGAAATCCACACATTTTAACAAGCATCCACAAAGGGAGGCACACAAGGTTTTCCTGAAATATATACTTTATCAATCAATGTAGCCATTAACTATAAATGCAGATGCTTTTACCAGTGAAGTATTTGCAAAGCCAACATTTTTTTTTTCTTTTCTAGAGAACAATGCATGTATTTTTATCATCTGTTTTGTTCTCTCCATCTAATATGAAATTTTAGGTAACAAACACTTAAGATTTGTCTATCTGCTTGAATGCCTTATTTTAATAGCTATAACAAGAATAATTGTTATTATAACCATCCAAATTCTTGATAATCTTTTAATATGTCTCCTTATTTCTAGAAAAAATGTCCATATGTAATTAGTAATTTGAACTAATTATCCAATGCATGTCACAACAAGTACTAAAGTGGTTTGATGATATATTTTTTAATTAGATTTATTTTTCATAACAGAGATACTTTTAGTTTTAGTGTCTCTTTTTTAATACTTTATGAACTTCATTAGGTTCTTTATTAAAGTCCACCTGCCATAAGAAAAACTCAAAGACTGGATTTCTGGCTTCTGCGTCCAAAAATACTACTTGCTTTGCTCCCATGCAGTTCCAGTGCCTTTCAAATGGTCACTGACCAAAATATTACATAAGTCATAATCTCTTGTTTCTCTTTTTTGGATACTGAAACCAGAGATAGCCAGATAACTAAATTTAATCAGCAATGGTAGCCTCCTAAGTGCCTTCGTTACAAATGTCCTTTAAAACTTCAGGTCAGTGGGTACAAAAACATTAATAAGTAATTTTATGATACTGAACCATGGAACAGTTTAATATATAAAAAAAAAAAAGTTACCTCCCCACCTGCACCTGCCAAATCTGTGTTTAAATGAAAATAACTCCTAAAAAACTTTACCAAATTGATGGCATGTGATTCAACCTACTGGGCTGGCCTTTGTCCACCTCCTATGTGACATCATCTACAGACTTCTGTGCAGACCCTGTGAGGGCCCAGTAATGGGCTATTGTGACCATCAGTGGACTCTTCAGAAAGCCAAGAATGATGTGGAAACTGCAAACCAAACCTTCTCACACAACAGACTGGAGATCTGTTTTAATATTTGTATTATGACATTGCTGTGTAATTCCTAAGCAAGTGCACTTTGTAAAACAAAATACAGTAAAACCTTGGATTAAGACCCCGTTCACACTGGGGCGACGCTACTTGCCGGCGCGACCTCATAGGTCGCGGTGCGCAGCTCGCACCGCAACCTCGGAGCGGCCGGCACAGACTTCATATCATTGAAGTCCATGCAGGTCGCTCCAGGTCGCCCCAAAGAAGCTCCAGACCCTTTTTCTAAGTCGGAGCGACTTGTGTCGCTCCTATTAGAACGGGTCCACAGCTATTCTATGGCAGGCGACCTACGGCGACCAGGTCGCCTGACAGGTCGCCCCAGTGTGAACGGAGTCTGAGAGTAACTTGTTTTTGAGAGCGTTCTGCAACACAAGCAACATTTCTTTATAAGTTTTGACTTGATAAACAAGCAATGTCTTGATATACAAGTAGTGTCACGTCACAACTGGGTATAAAAAAGAAGAGAGGTGCCTCTAAGTGTAGCAATATGGTTACATTTAATGAAGGTTTAACATTTAGCAACTCACATGGTTGATGATTAAAACAGGCACATCTACGTATGCAGGCATCTGGGATAAAGCTGTCCACATTGACCGTTCTCTGCACCACCATAGACATCATCCCTTCTACACGAGCGCTTCAAGCCTTGCTTTCAGATTGCTCTACTGCAGGGTAGTCTTCCCGGTCACGACTGCAGACAGACTGTGGTGAGAGCCGATGATGAGGGTTTATGTGGACAGCTTTACCACCGGATGCCTGCATACTTAGATGTGCCTCTCTTAATCAACAACCATGTGAGTTGCTAAATTTACTTTCATTAAGTGTAACCATATTGCTACACTTAAAGATGCCTCTATTCTCTTTTATACACTGTAGCTCCTGCTGGATTTTGCTTCTAATCCCCTTGTGGGGGTTGCCATTTGTGGATGGACATTTTATAGTTATACAAAAAAAATCACATTGCTATAATATTTTTATATGGACTATAAACTTAAGGACTTATGAATAAATGGTTGTGGAATGAATCATCTAAGTTTCCATTATTCCTTATGGGGAAATGTACTTTGATATAAGAGTGCTTTGGATTACAAGCATGTTTCTGGAATAAATTATGCTCCCAATCCAAGGTTTTACTGTATTTAAATCTCAGCTGAACTCCGTTTAAATCTGCTTTGCACATTTTAGGTGCATCAAAGCAAGATTTACAAAGTCTTACAGTTGGTTTTCTTTAGAAAGTAGCCACAGCATGAGTAGAAAAGTTGGCTTTTTGCCAGTATGCTGTAGAGAAGGACCCATGCTCTCTATGTTGTGATTGAAGCGCTCTAACTAATTTTTATCCACGACATGATGGCAGGGTACAGGATTTTCTGCTTTTGCTGTGGCTGCTTTTTAAAGAAAACACAATGTAAGACTTTGTGCATATTTTGTTTTTGGTTTTTTTAATTGTAATTTTTATTTAGAAAAAGAAAAGAACAAGATACAATGAATAGAAACATACATGGGCAAAAAAAAAAATCCAACAATACAATCTCAGGGACGGTGCCCCCATGCACGGAACAAAGTTACAACAGCAGTAATGGAAAAACCATACAAAACATCAAAAACTGCATGGAAACATCAAGAAGAGATAATAGACATGAAAATACACCCAGTCAGAACCCATTAGAACCTAAGTCGAAGCAGAGTGATAAAGGTCCCAATCGTTCCATACAGCATTAAATTTAGCCACTTCATCATGGACCAAAGCAGTAAGGTATTCCATCCCCCGGGCCTCTGAAATCAATCGTAAGAGAAGAAGTTTATCCGGAGGGGTGCGGTTAAGCCAATGAAGCGGAATAGCCCGCCTGGCTGCTAGTAAAATGAAGGAAGCCGATATGTTAGCTAACTTGGAGACACCGGGGAACGGGAGACCCAGCAAATAATGCAGCGAATCCAAGGGTAATTGTAAACCACTAACATTACATAGTACCGACATGACCACATCCCAAAAAGTTTGAATGTCAGCACATTGCCAAAAAATGTGAAAAAAGGTGCCCACCTCTGCCCCACATCGCCAACACAAGGCAGAACTAGCCGGAATAATCTTGTGTAGACGAGCTGGGGTGCGATACCAAAAAAGAATCATTTTCAAGGTAGTCTCTCTCTCTGCACCACACACCTGAATGCTTTAAAAGCAGCGGTCCAGATCTTGCTCCATAGAGGTAAGGGGATTGGACGTTGCAAGATCTTGGACCATTTAGTCATATAAGGATGATAATCTTCAGTCAGAGGGGTAGCGTCATGAAGGATGTTATAAATAGTGGACACTAAGTGACCCTGATGTGGGCCATGGGAGCACATATATTCAAATGCAGTCGGCCTCTCCAAAGACAGAGAGGGTGTCAGGGTCTTAAAAAAAATGCCGGACTTAAAGATAATAATAAAAGGTCTGTTTGGGAAGTGCAAATTTGGACCGCAATGTATCAAAAGAAAAAAAAGTGTGTGATACCGGATGGACCAGATTGCGAAGTTGGAAGAGAGGGGCATGAGTCCAAGACCATATTCTACCAAGCTGAAGACCATCCAGGATCAAAGGATTAAACAACACACCGGTCAAGGGAGGACAAGGTGAAGAGAGAGAAAACCTGCAGAAACACTGGCGCCAAACTTCCATGGTAACCCCCATAGGAGCCAAGCTCATCCCCCTCAGCACCCTGTCAACGTGTAAAACGGGCGAGGGTGGACCGGGAAGATCGCACCCCATTCAATTTCTGACCACCGGTTGGGAGCCAACAGGGATGACCAGGAAGCCGCCACATGGAGGTTAGAGGCAAAATAGTATTTGATAATATCAGGTGCCCCTAAACCCCCCCTTCTCCTCGGGGAGAACACCACTGCCGCAGCCAGCCGATGGGGGCCACCCTTCCAAATAAAGTTTAGAAAAGACCGCTGCAAGGCTTTAAGCTGGGCCCTGGGGATCGTCACCGGAAGGGTATCAAACAAATAGAGTAATTTGGGTAGAATGGACATTTTTAACACATTTATGCATCCCAATAGTGACAAAGGGAGACCCATCCATTGACTGAGAGATTTGGAAATTTCACAAAACAGAGGGACATAATTAGCATGATACAGCATAGAGTGGGAAGGAGTTAGGAGGACCCCCAAGTATTTAAGGGCAGAGGAACACCATTGATAAGGGTATGAACCCTGTAATTGAGAGAGTAAATCAGTGGGCATATGCAAGGGCATGGCTTCAGTTTTGCAGGCGTTAATCTTATAACCCAAAATAGCACTAAAAGAGGATAACACAGAGTGCAGGGAAGGTAGAGACATCAAAGGGTTAGTCAAACAATGAAAGCTTGTATTCTCTGTGTCGCATCAGCGCCCCCGAAATGTCCGGATTGGAACAAATGGCCGCAGCCAGAGGCTCCAAACACAGAATAAAAAGCAAAGGGGACAAGGGGCACCCCTGACGAGTACCGTTGGACATGGGGAACCAAGGCGACACAAAGGCAGAAGCCAATCTCACCTGAGCCGTGACTGTAGCATAGAGGGCCTGGATGGCACTATAAAAGGGCCCTGCAGGCCAAATCTTTGTAAAGTGGAAAATAAGTAGGGCCAACTGAGGCGATCAAAACCCTTTTGAGCATCCAGGCTGAGGACCACCGCCGGACGAGGGAAGCGATTGAGGAGTCCACCGTGCGCCATAGTGTTATCCCCAGCATGGCGTGCCAGAACAAAGCCCACCTGGTCCCGGTCTACCAACTTGGGGACCACGCAGGCAAGCCTGTTGGCCAGGATCTTAGTGAAAATTTTATAATCAGAATTCAACAATGCTATTGGTCCGTAATTATCAGGTAAGGAAGCATATTTCCCCGGTTTCGGGATGACTGATATATAAGAGTGTGTAAATTGGGGGTGAGGAATCTTGCCCTCCAACAAAGAGGCGTAGAGGTCAAGAAGGTGTGGTGCAATGGTGGACAAAAAGGTCTTATAATAAAGATAAGGCAAACCATCGGGACCCGGGGCCTTGTGGGAAGGCAGCTGTTTCACCATGGATGCCAGTTTGTCAATGGAGATGTCCGCGTTTAACTTTAAGAGATCAGCAGCAGACAATTTGGGGAGGGATAAGTCCTGGAAAAAGGCTTCAAAATTGTCTTGGGTAAAGTTAAACCGATGTTCAGTAGTAAGGCAATTATACAATTTACTATAAAAATCACCAAACTCCTCAGCCATAGCGTAAGGACAATGAGTCGGGGTACCATCGGCACGGACTAAAAGTTCCGGAACCGAGTGAAAAGGCTGGGGCCGGAGCTGGTTGACCAGCATCCGATGAGGTTTGTTGGAGTATTCAGAAAACCGCTGACAGGACCATGACAGGGACTTCGCCATTTTAGAAATCTCCAAAGACTTGAGTCTATCCCGCAGACCCACCACTTTACGAAGGGAGGACACACTGGGGAAACTCACAAGCCGGGATTCAGCCACCTTAAGGTCGGCCAATAGAGAAGACCTCAAGCCACCGGCCTGTTTCTTTGCACATTTTGTTTTGAAACCCCTGTATTGTATTTAAATCGGAACTAAACCCATTGATTTAACAGTTTTTAAAAAAAACTGTTACATTCCCAGCATATGCCAAGAATATAACTGTCACATTGGTTGTGCTCTCAACCAAACTGTCAAACCATTAAATGGCTGGTGTTATAACTGATCCCACGTGCAGCATCATGGCAGTTGAATATCAAGTCCAATTTGGCAGCTTCCTTGGCTGAGAATGATAGGAGGGTTTAGTTCTGCTTTAACTGATTTTAGCTGAAAACTAATGTGGACTTTAAATGTGGCGCCCTCCTAGGTAGGTGCTAGAGTTGAGTGTCTGCCTAACAGGAAGGCAGCTAGGCAAATGTATATGCTGCCTGCTAAACAGAGAGCTGCAATTGTTTAGCAGAGGTTGTTTAGTGTGCTCTGGTGCTGCTCATGCTGCCTTGATGTTTCACACTGATCCAGGAGCAATGGAGTATACTGGATAGTGGGTGGAAACCTGGCAGATGGGAGCATGGATGTCTATAGAGCCCTGGCCAATTAGAAGGGGAAGTGCCCCAATGCATGCTGGGTGACTGTATTTATTTTTGAAGAGCACATGAGCTTGGGGTTTTCCTTTACAGAGAGAGGTCCATGTGGGGATGGGGCCTGTCCCCCCTCCTCAGCTCAGGCTGCCATGCGGCCTCATGTTGTTACCTGAGGATCTGAAATGTTGAAGCTGCAACCTATGGTTCTTGTGAGAGCTGACTGAGGGAGGATGTCTGCAGATCCTGTTTGTTACTGCTAATTAAGGCTGCTGTGTGTGCTTCAGGAGCCTTGTGAGTACAGACCCCCGCAGGGGATCCCTGGGACTTGTGCTGTTAGATCACCTTTTGAGTGCTAGAAGTCAGCCGCCGCTGGGTGCAAGCTAAAGGGGACACTGGCTGGTATCTTGAAAAGGCAAGGTTCAATGAGTTCCTTCAGCTACCAAAGGGTAGCTTTCACCTGTGAATCGCTAATTTGGAGTATCCTACTGAATCCCTTCTCCTATCCAAGTACTCCAAATAAAATACAAAACAAATCCCCTAGACTGGAAGAGTATGTGCACCTGGCTGTGTGAAAATACCCTGTATCTTGTTGTGGAGTAATCAGTGGGAGGCCCAGGCAAACCAATATCGAAGCGACTCCCGTGGGGGTCGCTACATAAATGTAAAACAAATTACTTATTTCAATGCATAAATCTTAGAACAATTTTGATGACATCAGGGTAACCTATAATATACTAATTTTGAATGTACTTATGTAAATGTGTCTGTTCTAAAGAGAGACACACAATTTAGGCATCCAAACAAGTATGCTTCAAAAGTATTTGGATTTTTTTTTTCCCAGAATGGACAAATTGTTGTGCATCAAGCATAAATTGAGGCAAAACTATTGCTTAGTTTGCAAATATTTTCACATATCAATAGCTGTGAACCAGGCAAATTTTCTCTCTTCAGAGAAAAAACAACTATAGTGACAAATAGTTTTGGCTTTGTTTCTGACTTTATCACAGTTATCTATGGAGATGAGAAAATGGTCATCTAAATCAACTATATTATGTGATGTTTGTTATACAGTTGATTTATTTTCTCCCATTAAAACCACTAGCTGCCCAAGCATATTCTGACACTTCTCACATATGTAAGAATCTGCATTTTTTATACTAGACAGTTACTTAGAACCCCACAATTATATATATTTTCTGAAAGTCCCTGAAGAAAAAAATATTAAAGTTGGAGCAAGTTTTTGCCAAATGATAATTGCGCAGCTGTTTTTTAAAAGCAACACTTTTGGAAAAATACACTTTAATAAATTTTAGTGCAAACAAATACAATATAATACCCAATTTGTTGGCATATTATAAAAGATGATGTTACAACACAGTGGTGGCTGGTGCTAAAAAATTTTTTGGGGGGGCGCAAAGAGAAAAAATCTAATAGGCATTGCTTTGCGGCAAAAAATTGCATGACTTTGAGGTCACAAAAGTGTAAAAGGGGCCTTCAGTAATCAAAGTATAGTGTGCCCCCATTCAATGCAGAGTTACTACAGCGTGCCCCCATCCAGTGCAGAGTTACTACAGCGTGCCCCCATTCAATGCAGAGTTACTACAGCGTGCCCCCTTTCAATGCAGAGTTACCACAGCGTGCCCCCATTCAATGCAGAGTTACCACAGCATGCCCCCATTCAATGCAGAGTTACCACAGCGTGCCCCCATTCAATGCAGAGTTACCACAGCGTGCCCCCATTTAATGCAGAGTTACCATAGCATGCTCCCATTCAATGCAGACTTACCACAGCGTGCCCCCATTCAATGCAGAGTTACCACAGCATGCCCCCATTCAATGCAGAGTTACCACAGCATGCCCCCATTCAATGCAGTGACCAGCGTGCCCTGCCCCATCAATGCCGTGACCAGCGTGTCGTGCCCCCTTCAATGCAGTGACCAGCGTGCCGTGCCCCCTTCAATGCAGTGACCAGCATGCCATGCCCCCTTCAATGCAGTGACCAGCATGCCGTGCCCCCTTCAATGCAGTGACCAGCGTGCCGTGCCCCCTTCAATGCAGTGACCAGCGTTCCTTGCCCTCATCAATGCAGTGACCAGCGTGCCATGCCCCCATCAATGCAGTGACCAGCGTGCCATGCCCCCTTCAATGCAGTGACCAGCGTGCCTTGCCCCCATCAATGCAGTGACCAGCGTGCCGTGCCCCCATCAATGCAGTGACCAGTGTGCCGTGCCCCCTTCAATGCAGTGACCAGCGTGCCATGCCCCCATCAATGCAAAGAGACTTACCTGCAGCCGCCGCTTCTCCTCAGTCCCCCGGCGTCTCTTCGAGTCCTCCCGCCTCCTCCTCGGCGGCTCGGCCAATGGCATGCGTTCGCCTTTCGGCCAATCAGGAGCGGGTCTCAGACCGGCTTCCTGATTGGCCAGGAGGAGGATCCATGTGACAATAGCGAATTTTCATTCGCTATTGTCACACAATGGGTGGGCTCAGGCGCACTGCTCTGCGCCCCGGGTCCACCCTCTTCTGAAGCCTATTAGAGCCTCTGGCTCTAATCAGGTGACAAAAAAAAAAAATTAAATTGAACTCCATGCATCCGGCACCCCGCATGCAGATTAGGGGGCCGGACGCATGGATAGGGGGGCGGCGCCCCTGCGCCCCCAACACACCGGCCGCCACTGTTACAACAAGTAAATTAATACCTAATGCCACTCTTTAAAACAGCTCACGCCTGTGGAATGGTGACAAACTGCAGTACTTAAAAGGCGATACTTTGAAAGTCTTTACAGCTTACCAGTTTAGAGTTACACAGGAGGTCTGGTGCTTGAACTATTACTCTCACTCTGACATTCGTGGCAATACCTCACCTGTGGGGTGTGATCACATTTAGCTTTATGTGTGGGATGTACATATGCATTCTCATTTGCAAGTGAGCATGAGGAGACGGGTGTGCTTTAATTTTTTTTTTTTCATTTTCTTTTCTTTTATTTTTTTTAACACTAACTCTTTTATTTTTCTTTCAACATTATTGCTATTACAAAGGATGAACCACATCCCTTGTGATTGTATGAGCAATGACAGGTACTCTATAATGAGAGATATGCGGTTTATTAGACCCCAGGTCTCTCCTTTGCCCTTAAAACATTATATCAGCCCAAGATCAGTTTGATTAGATGCTTTACAAGCAGGTAAAGGCTTATAAAGTAGAAACTGAAACTGGAAGTGACATAATCCTTGTTGCTTCCAGTTTCATACACCATAGAGATGATCGGGGAAAGGAAGTTCTTCCCTCATCTCTATGGTGTGTCACACCGACCACTGTATTCATGTCAGTCTTGGGCTCTCTGGCAGAACATGGAGGAAACAACTTGCTCCACGTGTAAAAGTGCTTCGGCAACTGTGTAGCCGTTCAGATCACTTTTACAAAATAAAGCATCTCCAGCTTTAAAAATAAGATATCAAGGTCAGGACTGCAGCTGCAGCCATGATCCCGGTAGTACCACTGAATCCTAAAGACATATGAATATGTCCATGTGCGAGAAGTGGTTAATAAACCACCGTGAACTGTTTTCTGATTTTCATAGACCTAACATCACAAAGCAATGTACCACAATTATTTTTTTTTAAATTCTTGATGAAATTTTAAAAAAGTACTAGCTTAAAAGATAACAAATCCTACAGAAAATGTGACAGATTGGGGGGATTTACTAAAACTGATGCACTTACAATCTGGTGCAGCTGTGCATTGTATCCAATCAGATTTCCACAATAACTTCAGCTTGTCAATTAAAGTGGTTGTAAAGGCACAGGATTTTTTACTTTCATGCATTCTAAGCAAACCTTCTGTGTGCAGCAGCCCCCCCTAATACTTACCTAAGCTCCCCCTTGACTCAGCAGTGTCCACGAGAGCCTTGCCTCTCCAGGGAGTCACACTCCTTATTGGCTTTTGGCAGTAGCAGGAGCACAGCCAGTGAGCCAACCAGGAGATGGAGGGGATGCGTTACCATGTGTGAATAGACACACAAAGCCACGGATCAGGAGCGTGCCTGCTTGTATGCCCCCACACCAATCTGCTTAATGTGGGGGCACCTGGCAGGAGTGAAGAGCAAAGAGCGCTGGCAGGGGACCCGAGAAGAGGAGGATCTGGGCTGCTCTGGGCAAAGCCATTGCCCAGAACAGGTAAGTATAACATGTTTGCTATTTAAAAAAAAAATAATAATAATGAGACTTTCTTATCGCTTTAGGCTTTGGCAATAAAACTTGGAAGCTGATTAATTACTATGCACAACTGCACCAGATTCCCTGTGCACCAGTTTTAGTAAATCTCCCTCATTGAATCTTTTGATTAACACAGAAAACAAGATTTTTTCTAGGAGCAACAAAAAAACATTATAACATTTATTTAAAAATAGATCTCCATTGATTTGAGACATAAGTAAATGTCTGAGAACCCTTATAAAAGAAATCTGTTCACAGGAGATGTTTTAGTTCTTTGAAAAAAATATTCAGAAATTTGCTTACAATACTCAATATAAAATCTTTTTATTTAACCAGTTCCGGACTGCCCACTGCAGATATACTGCGACAGGCAGCCCCTCCTGCATGAACCAATGTAGCCCTATGTTGGTTGCAAGCCTGCTGCTAGGGGGCAAGAACGCGCCGGTGGTGCCGCACTCCCGCCCCCACCCCCACTCGGCAGCGGGGACTTCGATGCACGGGGCTGGCGGCTCTGATTGCTGCCGGCCACCCGCAATCGCTCCCCACTGAGAGAGAAGGACAGTCAGCTATTGTAAACACAGCTGACCGTTCTTCTCTATGGAATGATCACAGAGTGCCTGTGATCCTTCTAAGTAGGATCACAAGTCTCTGATCATTTCAAAAGCCCATCCCCATACAGTTAGAAACACTCCCCTAGGCTTACATTTAACCCCTTAATCACCCACTGTGTTACCCCTTCCCTGCCAGTGTCATTATTACAGTAACAGTGCATATTTTTAGCACTGATTACTGTAGTAATGTCACTGGTTCCCCCAAAACTGTAAAAAATGTCAGTTAGGGGTCCACTACTAGTAAAAAAAAAAAAAAAAAAACAATAAAAATTACATTATTCTTTCCCGTAGTTAGTAGGCGTGATAACTTTTGTGCAAACCAATCATAATACGCTTATTGCGATTTTTTTTTTTTTTACCAAAAATATGTAGCAGAAAACAAATTGGCCTATAATGTTAAAAAAATTTAATTTTTACATTTTTTTTGGGAATGTTATATATCAAAATGTGAAAAATATTGTTTTTTTCTGAATTGTCGCTCTTTTTTTGTTTGTAGCGCAAAAAATAAAAATCGCAGAGGTGATCAAACACCACCAAAAGAAAGCTCTATTTGTGGGGAAAAAAGGACATCAATTTTATTTAGGTACAATGTTGTACCACTGCGCAATTGTCTGTTAAAATAACACAGTGCCGAATCGCAAAAATGGCCTGGTCATTAAGGGGGCAAATCCCTCCGGTCCAGAACTGGTTAAAGTGTATGTAAACCCTAAACCAATTTTAGGCATGTTTGGCTTGATGCATTAATGTGTACAGTTTTCAAATAATTCAGACACCGTTGTGAATTTTCTTACTTGGGAATCCTGCCAGTACCAGAATTTACTGTTTCAGGCAGACAATGTTAAGCTGCTTTTCAATTAGTGGCAGCATTGACAGCCTACTGTGCATGCTTTTTCAGTTAGTAATTTGGCTGCTTATCAGGTTTGCTTATGCCTTTTGTTAAAGTGGAAGTAAACCCTCCTATGAATTTCAGCCAAGGAAGCTGCCATCTTGGCCTCTGTTTAATCTTCAACTGCCATAATGCTGCACATGTGATCAGTTATGACAATGGCCATTGGATGGTTTAACAGTTTGGTTAAGAGCACAGCCAGTGCCGGAAATGTAACTGTTTTCTGAAACTCAGACTAAACTGGATGAAGGGTGCTTTCCCTTATGTACCTTATGCCATGGGTATTAAAATATAACTTTTATTAAATTCTATAAAACATAATCTGGACTGTATATGTACATAAACGGAAGGTGTATTTATTGGTTGGCCAGCAATGTACTAGTGATTATTATATACGTATTGAAAAATAGAGTGAGAGCAGAAAAGGTACAAAACTCCCCTTCTATACAATCCAGGGATTTAGTAGCTGCAAGCCATGTATTGAATGCTGTTTACATATGTGGCCGTGACGTATGCATGGTTTGCTTCTGCGTGCGAGCGCACGGGGACGGGGGCACTTAGGGATTTAGTAGCTGCAAGCCTCAACTTACTGTTCCTGTTGATCGGATCTAAAGGCTGCAAAAAACACAATCTCTCTAACTTCTATTCAAAGTGTCATCTCTACACCTGATTGTCCACCAGTAAAGCTGGATACACACTATCCAACTTTTGTGGTTAGATTTCCTTCAGATTTACCTTTTCTATGTAGTGCAAGGGCCTGCCAGATTGCATACAAATTGAAAGTGTTTAGGTTTGATCTCATATTATATGGTTTTGGTAAGTCTAAAGGAAAAAGTCTTTAGAAAATCTTATAGTGTGTATGGCCCATTAACTGATGTCTGGGTGTAGATACTGCTTGCCAAGTAATTCTTGGGCGGTGTGAGAATCTATCTCACCTGACTAAAAGGCCATACTGGTCAGTGAAAACCTGCCTTATTGAAGCTCTCTCTCTTTCAAACCTGTCAGGTCTATCTCAAATGATGTGGCCTATCTGCTTCTAAATGGCCACACCCAACACACATGGCTGGCTGATCTTGCTCTTAAAGCCTACTAATAACTAGGGATGATCGAACGGTTCGGGTCCACCATCGGTTCGACCCGAACATTGGGTGTTCGAGGTTCGGCCGAATTTAGAACTTTTTGCCCAAAAAGTTCGGAATTCGGCAACCAGAACCGCCCAAAATGCAATGCTTCAGGAAATGGGCTTTAAAAGCCCGTGATTGGACCAGAACCATTAGCAAAAGCCAATTGAGGGGGCAGGAGAATGCTAGGAATGTGATTGGAGTGACTAGGGGGTCCCTAGACCAATCATTAGTGAATACGCCCCCCAGTATATAAGATCGCCCCCGCCATATTCCTAGCATTGTTATACTGGACATGGAAGAGAATGGAAGCAGTTCTGTTAATTTTACTTTAAAAGTGTAATTTAGCTATTTTTAGTGTGAGGAAAGGGATATCTAGTGTAGTTAGAGTGCTCCTTTACACTTAAGTTAGCTTCAAAAATAGAGTTTCTGTAGGGAAAGTGTTAAGTGTAAGGGGACCGTAGAGTAGTGTAGGGCTAACTGGCAGTGACTGCTATGGCAGGGTGACAAAACCCTTCCATAGCAGGGTGACCGCTATAGAGAAATGATCATTTCTCTGAATAGCTTCGTAACTGGAATATGGCTTCTCACCAGCCAAGCATTTTTTATGCTGCAGGGGCTGCCACTGCCAGTGCTTTTTTGAGGACATGCTTGATGTCAGACATGACATCTGAACATGTGTATAGGGGGTATATATAGACATATATGTCTGAATATATACCCCTAGACATATATAGGTGTGATAGTAGCAGAAATAAATGCTTGTGCTAATGAAATCATTTACAGGAATATATTTCTGCTACTATCACACCTATATATGTCTAGGGGTATATATTCAGACATATATGTCTATATATACCCCCTATACACATGTTCAGATGTTTTGCCTGCCTCAAAAGAACCCAAAAAAATGCCAAAAAAACGCTAGCATCAAAAAAAGAAAGCCTAGGTGTGTTTTTGCTGGCATTTTTTTGGGGGTTTTGGAGGCAGGCAAAACATCTGAACATGTGTATAGGGGGTATATATAGACATATATGTCTGAATATATACCCCTAGACATATATAGGTGTGATAGTAGCAGAAATAAATAATTGCGCACTTTAAACACAGGTAGTTAGCTTCTCTCCCGGTTTAATAGCAGGCATTTTTTGGGGTTCTTTGCAGTCAGGAAAAACATCTGAACATGTGTATAGTGGTACTGTGCACAAGTTCTGATGTTTTGCCTGCCTCCAAAACCCCCCAAAAAATGCCAGCAATAACACACCTGGGCATTTTTTTTTTTTTTGACGCTAGCGTTTTTTTGGCATTTTTTTGGGTTCTTTTGAGGCAGACAAAACATCTGAACATGTGTATAGGGGGTATATATAGACATATATGTCTGAATATATACCCCTAGACATATATAGGTGTGATAGTAGCAGAAATAAATGCTTGCGCTAATGAAATCATTTACAGGAATATATTTCTGCTACTATAACATCTATATATGTCTAGGGGTATATATTCAGACATATATGTCTATATATACCCCCTATACACATGTTCAGATGTTTTGCCTGCCTCAAAAGAACCCAAAAAAATGCCAAAAAAACGCTAGCGTCAAAAAAAAAAATGCCCAGGTGTGTTTTTGCTGGCATTTTTTGGGGGGTTTTGGAGGCAGGCAAAACATCAGAACTTGTACACAGTACCACTATACACATGTTCAGATGTTTTTCCTGACTGCAAAGAACCCCAAAAAAATGCCTGCTATTAAACCGGGAGAGAAGCTAACTACCTGTGTTTAAAGTGTTCTAATACAAACAATCCTTTTTTTTTTCTGGTTCTGGACATGCTACAAAGCTGAAACTTCACAGGTACACCTTTTAGACCCCCCCCCCCCCCCAGACACCAAATCACACCAAAAAAAGTTCTTAAAAATTGTCATTTTTGATAAAAAAGCCAATTATTGAAAAAATTAAAAAAAAAAAGAGATTTTTTGATTTTTACTTTGGATTTCAGATCTGGGGGGTCTAAAAGGTGTACATGTGAAGTTTCAGCTCTGTAGCATGTCCAGAACCAGAAAAAAAAAAAGATTGTTTGTATTAGAACACTTTTTTTCAGGACAGGTAGTTAGCTTCTCTCCCGATTTAATAGCAGGCATTTTTTGGGGTTCTTTGCAGTCAGGAAAAACATCTGAACTTGTGTATAGTGGTACTGTGCACAAGTTCTGATGTTTTGCCTGCCTCCAAAAACCCCCAAAAAATGGCAGCAAAAACACACCTGGGCATTTTTTTTGGACGCTAGCGTTTTTTTTGGCATTTTTTTTGGGTTCTTTGCAGTCAGGAAAAACATCAAATCTCTTTTTTTTTTTTTCAATAATTGGCTTTTTTATCAAAAATGACAATTTTTAAGAACTTTTTTTTGTGTGATTTGGTGTCTGGGGGGTCTAAAAGGTGTACCTGTGAAGTTTCAGCTCTGTAGCATGTCCAGAACCAGAAAAAAAGATCATATAGGTGTTAAAGTTAAAGGAGGGTCCCGACCCACATCCCTGTTCTACTGAAAATGTATCTTTTTTTTTTCATGGTTCTGGACATGCTACAGAGCTGAAACTTCACATGCACACCTTTTAGACCCCCCAGATACTAAATCCAAAAATCTCTTTTTTTTTTAATTTTTTCAATAATTGGCTTTTTTATCAAAAATGACAATTTTTAAGAACTTTTTTTGTGTGATTAATAGTTAATGGGGCATGACCCAGAACCCTGGGCACTTTTTAGGGGCGTTTATTGGGTTTTAGGGCTTAAAAATGGTGTTTTTTGATTACCGAAGTTCGGGTCCCATTGATTTCAATGGGGTTCTGAAATCCGGGCCGAACTTTCGGGAAGTTCGGATGTTCTGGCCGAACCGAACTTTTCAAAAGTTCGATCATCCTTAATAACACTATCCAAATGAAATGGCTGGCTAGCAACTAAACTGATATGACAAATGATCCTGCCTATTGAATTCCGAAGGCTGAAATAGCTACTTAGGCCTGCCTCATCAAAATGCTATGAGCACTTCTCCCAAACTAGCACTATCCAAAAATGACTGACTAGCAGCTAAACTGACATAACAAATTGTCCTGCCTAATGAATTCTAAAGGCTAGAAAGGTACTCAGGCCTACCTCATGAAAATGCTAAAGCCCTGAGTACTAACATTGCCTGCCAACCCTCCAAAAACACATAATTTGAGATAGACCTGACAAGAGAGTTTGAAAGAGAAAGAGCTCCAATAAGGCAAATTTTTAGTGACCAGTATGGCCTTTTAGTCTGGTGAGATAGATTCTCACACCACCCAAGAGTAAAGCCCCGTACCCAGGTACCGATCGTCGGCATACAAACGTTCGTCTTTTCTCCCCGGGATGTCGGTGTCTGTTGAAAAGTGCAAAGACTGCCCAAGAATTTTGTCCGCCGACTACAGCCGACTGCAGAAGTGATGTCATGTAATGGTTAACTTTCCCTGTGTTTTTTCTTTTCTGAGCATGCCCAGTCTTGCAAATCTGCGGTCTGTCGGCAGAATTCTGTACTGACTGGCGAACAATCGGCCGTTCTGGTGTCGGCATACAAAAATTTTAATGCTTGCAAGAAAGACTCTTGTCCGCAGAATGTGCGCAGACAGCTGTCGGAGGCACCATACTAACAAGCGTACAATCGGCAGATCTTTCGTCCGCCGACGTTTGTATGCCGACGACCGGTACGTGTGTACGGGCCTTTACTTGGCAAGCAGTATCTACACACAGACATCAGTTACTGGCTGACAATCAGGTGTAGAGAGGACACTTTGAATAGAAGCTAGAGAAATTGAGTCTTTTTGAAGCCTTTAGATCTGGTCAGCAGGAACAGTAAATTGAGGCTTGCAGCTACTAAATCCCTAAGTGCCCCCGTCCCCGTGCGCTCGCATGCAGAAGCGAACGCATGCATACGTTGTGGCCACATATGTAAACAGCGTTCAATACATAAATGTGAGGTATCGCCACGAACGTTAGAGCAAGAACAACAATTCTAGCTCAAAACCTCCTCTATAACTCTAAACTAGTAACCTGTAAAACATTTTAAAGCAATGCCTATGGAGATTTTCAAGTATGAAAGTGTGACATGTTAGGTATCTATTTACTCAGTGTAACATCATCTTTCATTTTATATAAAAAATTTGGCTAACTTTACTGTTTTTTTTTTAATTCATAAAACTGTTTTTTTTTACCCAAAAATAACACGTTTGAAAAATTTCTGAGCAAATACCGTGTGACATAAAAAGTTGCAATGATCGCCATTTTATTCCCTAGGGTCTCTGCTAAATATATATATATATATATATATATATATATATATAATGTTTTGGGGTTCTGAGTGATTTTCTAGCAAAAAAATTATGATTTTTACATGTAGGAGCGGAGTGCCAGAAATGGCCCAGTATGGAAATGGTTAAACCAGGCAGTGTCTATCTTCCCCCATTTCCACAGGGTAGTCATATCCAGCTTTTCGTGTGCTCTAGACTGCACACAAATTTTGTCGGCCAACAACAACCAACCGCAGAAGTGATGTTATGTTCTGGTCTACTTTTCGTGCGTTTTTCTTCTCTGAGCATGCCCAGTCTTGCTCATCTGACTTTTGTCGGCCGAAATCT
This sequence comes from Pelophylax lessonae, assembly GCF_965119305.1. NCBI lineage: Eukaryota > Metazoa > Chordata > Amphibia > Anura > Ranidae > Pelophylax > Pelophylax lessonae. Next base: position 377,606,268 of record NC_138772.1, on the reverse strand, counting down.
GTACTGACTGATGAACAATCGGCCTTTCTGGTGACGGCCAGCAAAAATTTTAGAGCATGCACACCAGATTTTGTTCGGCCAAAAAGTCGCAGTCGGTTGTCGGAAGCATCATACTAACAAGCCGACAATCGGCCGATCGGACGTTGGCCGAAAATTTACAGCCAACAATCGGTGCGTGTGTACGGGGATTTACTGTGGGAAAGGAGGGGTGGCACGCAAAAATCTTTTCATTTATCGTTTGCTGAATGGAAAGCGTTAGGAGAGCTGCGAGATAATAAGTCACTGGTGATCAAGCCAGCTTACAAGGGTGGAAAGACACATCAACCTCAAGATGTGTTATGTCCTCTTGGGTAATGAAGCTAATTATGAGGTGTTATTAAAAGACCCTACATTAGAATATCTAGAAGAACTAAAAGGTATTCTGAAAAGAGCACTTGATAGAGGTCTACTCTCCGAGGACGAACATGCATTTATAATTAACAATCACCACCCTACTACAGCAATCTTCTATGCTCTTCCTAATGTGCACAAACAGCAGGACAGACCTCCGGGTCATTCAATTGTTTCCGGCAATGAGAATCTGACAGAAGGAGCTAGCAAATATGCAGACTTTGTCATGCGTCTATTTGTTCACGAATTAACATCCTATATTGTGGACACTAGGGATTTTGACAGGTTGACTGACATAGTCTTATAAGAGGATACATGGTTAGCGAGCCTAGATATTGAAGCCTTGTATAGTAGTATGAGACATGATTTGGGGATACAGGCCTGCAGATTCTTTTTGGATGCGAGAGGAGTTGTTTTACAGACACATACAGAGTTCCTTTGGAACTAATAAAGTTTATACTGGAACACAACTTCTTTCTCTTAGATGGGCAAATATATAAACAGTGGAAAGGTACTGCTATGGGCACTGTATGTGCACCAATGTATGCCACCAATTTTTAGGCTGGTGGGAGCGTACTGTGGTATCCAGTGAAGCTATGGGCCATTATACATCAAGGATCCTTCTCTGGGTACATTTTCTAGATGACATATTCATTCTGTGGAAGGGCTAGAAATAAACATTTGTGGAGTTTGTTAAGTGTCTGAATGAGAATGAGATTGGCATGTTTTTCACAAGCGAGATCAATTATGACGGCATTCGTTTTCTAGATCTGTCGAATAAAAGAGATGCTCAGGGCTCAATTCAGACAACTATATATCGAAAACCAATGTCCACAAATGCCCTTCTTCATTGGGATAGTAGCCACCCAGCATCACTTAAAAGGGGTATACCCACTGGCCAATTCATGAGAGCCAAACAAAACTGCTCAACGGAGCAGGCTTTTCAGAGAGAAAGCTCCTTGCTAATGGAACGGTTTTCACAGAGGGGTTACAAGCTGCATGACCTAAAAGATCATATCAAAAGGTAAAAGACATCCCAAGAGGAAGTCTATTGGTTGATAAATGAAAGAAAAGGGACACACAGAAGGGACTCCGAATTATTGGCTCGTATTCCAACCAGTCGGGTCAGATTTTTAACATCATTAGACTATTTTGGAACATCTTACACAATGACAAAGATTTACATGATGTCCTCTCCCAGAACCCTCTAATTACATACAGGAGGGGGAAAAACCTGAGAGATGTGCTAGTAGTACATAGCCATCTCGATAGAATTCCACCACAACCATCCACTTCAATTTGGCTACCACAACAACCTATTGACTGCTTTAAATGCGAGCACTGTAAGGCATGTACCTATATCCCGACAACCAAGGAATTTGTGAATCCGAAAGATGGTACAATGATCCAATTAAAATCATTTCATAATTGCAGCTCAGAAGGAGTGATCTATGCAGCTAAGTGCCCTTGCCCCCAATTATATGTGGGCAAAACCATTTGCCAGTTACGGCAATGAGTCCTGGAACATATTGGTGATATAGCACTTATTAGAGAGAGAACTTTGGCTAGACATATGCGACAGGTACACAATAAGGAACTACACTAACTTAGGTTTTGGGTTATTGAACAACCAAAATTGGGTGCAAGGAAGGGCAATTTGGATTAACACATATTAAAAACAAAGGCAAGGTGGATCTTTCAGGCTCAATTTGCGTGCACCATCTGGCCTCAATGAAGGTTTTACTTATTTGCTCTTCATTAAGAAATAATCAGGCTCTGCAGTGTGTATTCTGAGTTCCCCTTTAAATGAAACTTAATTTAGCTTAGAATGATCTGTACTTTTTAAAATTGTCAGAAAAGATTGGATACAGCAAGAAGGGTGATTTATAGATGGATACAGGATAATCCATTATCTTTAAATCTTCTTACATGGTACCCTTTAAGAGGTTGCCTGGGGATTTGGATAGACTTTTCTTTACTCTTTCCCTGATTTGGAACCTGCTTTCTGGTAATTCCTCACTAGATGGTGATATTCCCCACTGAATAGGAAAACCCTATTAATAGAGGAAAGGAAGGGGGAAGCTGCCATTTTGTTTCTAACCATGTGGGGATAGTTTGGTCTTCTCCACAAACTTTTTTTATTTTACGTTTAGTTTAGTGCATTTATTTTTCATTTCTGGCAAAGCTTATTAATTAAGCAAAACATATAGAGTTTATAGTTTTTGGGAGCACCTTTATGATTTTGGGGTTAAGCATGGTTTGTGGGGAGGGTGTTTTTGGAGGGTTGGCAGGCATATGTTCATACTCAGGTCTTTAGCATTTTCATGTGGCAGGCCTGAGTACCTTTCTAGGCTTTAAAATTCATTAGGCAGGACAATTTGTTATGTCAGTTTAGCTGCTAGTCAGCCATTTTTGAATAGTGCTAGTTTAGGAGAAGTGCTCATAGCATTTTGATGAGGCAGGCCTGAGTAGCTATTTCAGCCTTCAGAATTCAAAAGGCAGGATCATTTGTCATATCAGTTTAGTTGCTAGCCAACCATTTCATTTGGATAGTGCTAGTATGTTAGGAGGCTTTAAGAGCAAGATCAGCCAGCCAACTGTGTTGGGTGTGGCCATTTAAAAACAGACAGGTCACATCATTTGAGATAGACCTGACAGGAGAGTTTGAAAGAGAGAGAGCTTCAATAAGGCAGGTTATCAGTGACCAGTATTGCCTTTTAGTCAGGTGAGATAGATTCTCACACCGCCCAAGAATTACTTGGCAAGCAGTATCTACACAGAGACATCAGTTACTGGTGGACAATCAGGTGTAGAGAGGACAATTTGAATATAAGTTAAAGAGATTTTGTTTTTTGCAGCCTTTAGATCTGGTCAGCAGGAACAGTAATTTGAGGCTTGCAGCTATTAAATCCCTGGATTGTATAGAAGGAGTTTTGTACCTTTTCTGCTCTCGCTCTATTTTTCAATACGTACATAATAATCATTATTACATTGCTGGCCAACCAATAAATATACCTTCCCTTTATGTACATATACAGTCCAGATTGTTTTATAGAAATGAATAAGTTATATTTTAATACCCATGGCATAAGGTACAAAAAGGAACGCACCCTGCACCCGTCTTCCAGTGTAGTCTGAGTCTATTGCTAGTTTTGGTATACTTGTGTAAAATTTCAGGTATTAGTCAGTGTTGTTATTTAAAACTGTTAAATGGATGGATTTACTTCCGCCTTCACCACTCCAGCTCTGGAAGATTTACCCCCCTTCATGACCAGGCCATTTTTTTGCAATCCGGCACTGCATTACTTTAAGGCCCCTTTCACACAGGCGGACCGTTCAGATCCGCCTTTCAATTTTTTTGGCGGATCTGAACGGTCACCCCATGCATCTCTATGGGGCATCGGATGTCAGCAGACATATGTCTGCTGACATCCGATCCGTCAAATCTGGATGGATGGGAACCCTATTTTCCATCCGTCCAGTGGATCGGATCCGATGAGAACGGACAGACGGTCTGTTCCCATCCGATTCCCCCATAGAGATGCCTGGGGACCTGACAGCTGTGTCTCTGCACACAGCACAGAGAACAGCTGTCATCCTCCTGCTCAGCGGGGGATCGGCGGGTCTATCCCCTGCTGAGAAAAACAACAGACTCCAACAGACTCCATGTGTGAAAGAGCCCCAACTGACAATTGTGCGGTCATGTGATGCTGTACCCAGATAAAATGTATGTCCTTTTTTCCCCACAAATAGAGCTTTCTTTTGGTGGTATTTGATCACCTCTGATGATTATATTTTTTGTGCTATAAACAAAAAAATACAAACCATTTTGAAAAAATATATATATTTTTTACTTTCTGCTATAAAATATCCAATAAAAAATGTAAAAAATCTAATTTCTTCTTCAGTTTAGGCCAATATGTATTCTGCTACATATATTTAGTAAAAAAATCCCAATAAGGGTATATTGATTGGTTTGTGCAAAAAGTTATAGAGCCTACAAGCTATGGCATGTTTTATTTATTTATTTATTTTTCACAATGTTAAACTTTATTCAAAAAATGAAGATGCATTACAAAAGTAAAGTGCATTAGTTATCAAACAAGTTATTATGCAACTTTCAACATAAACAATTTTACACATATCTATTATGCATGAGTGAAAAGTGGTACATAATAATGTACTTTAGTTGTGGAGAAAAGTCCTATTTAAAAACAATAGATCGTTAACAAGTTCTGCAGTTAATTGAGCAGAAGAGTAAAGTGGTACTCAGTCATCCCGCTCTAAGTACCTAACAGGATGATCTTTACTATTTTTACTAGTATTTTTACTTGTATTTGTGGTGATCAGCGACTGATAGAGGGAGTGTGATATTGCGACGGACTGTTGGGGCACTAACTGACACATTTGACACTTTTTGGGAACCAGTGACACCAATACAGTGATCAGTGCTACAAAATATGCACTGTTACTGTACTAATGACACTGGCAAGAAAAGGGGGTAACATCAGGAGCGATCAAAGGGTAAAATGCGTGCCTAACCAGTAGTGCTTTACTACTGTTGATGTGGGGGGGGGGGGGTTGTACTAAGAGAAGGCATGGATCAGTGCCCCATGTTTTCTGTAGCAACAGAATGGTGATCTGCCTTGTTCGACTGCTGTTCTGTCACTGTACTTAAGCATTGGCGGGTATCGAGTCTGCCGTGTACGCCATTCAGCTCCCACTGTGTCTAATAACAGCTGGAGTGGGCTCTCCCGGCAATGCCCATGCATGTCCCAAACCCGGAAGTGATGGATCGTGTACTAGGTATGTGATCCAGCACAGGAGAGCCGACTTGACACCATATATCTACACTATACAGTCACCAAGTGCTTGATGAAATTGATGATGAATGATGATTCCAAACTGTATGCAGATATTATAGTTGGGAAATGTATAAGTGGGGGAATACTATAAATGTTACATAATATTTCTTAAAGTCAGACTGTTTTTTTTTTTTTTTTAAAGCTCTCTACATGAAGATTGTGTTAAAATGAGAATAGGTAGCTTCTTGGACCTAATTATGTGTTTGACAGTGTGTTTAACTGAGTATCTCATTGCTTCCTAAGCACTATTTAATTGGGAACATTGATTCCATGTGCTGCATTGATGTTGGCCAAAAACGATCACCTTCCAGGCGCCACCAGCTTGCACATCAAGAGTATGTAGCCAAAACTTTTGAAAGTCACTAACCCAGCTGCTCAGACTATTCCACTAGGAGTTGTGAAATGATAATCCAAAGAAACACACAAACCAGAGCACTGTATGAAAAAGTGACTACAAGATTGTGTTGTAATGTAGAGATATATCTGTTCATTGTAATGGGATCTCACAAATCAATCATGTATACAAAAGATCCATAGGTAAAAAGTTAATTTAGGTACAAAGAACGGCATCAAAAGTCTTAAAGGTTAAAAAAGTTTGCAGCGGTGAGCTTGCAAACACACAAACCAGAGCGCTATATGAAAAAGTAACCACCAGATGGTGCTGTAATGTATAGATATATCTTGCTCCCACTACACAGATTTATGCAAGCTCGCCGCTGTAAACTTTTTTAACCTATAAGACTTTTAATGCCGTTCTTTGTACTTAAATCCATTTTCTACCATTGGATCTTTTATATATACGATTGATTTGTGAGATCCCATTACAATGAACAGACATATCTATACATTACAGCACCATCTTGTGGTCACTTTTTCATATAGCGCTATGGTTTGTTTCTGCTGATGTTGGCCAGCAAGCACAAACAGATATTTGCAGTCTAGAAAAATAGATTCCATAACATTAGGCTGAATCTAAGTTATAGACTAACAGTTTTGTATGTACAGTTGGTCAAGAGGTAAAAAGGAATGAATTACCTCAATATTTTAGCTCGGAAGACCATTTTTGTTTTTTGTAAGCATTCAATGTTTAGTATTCATTGATGTACTGCATACAGAGTTTGGTGATGGCTTTTATTAGTCATTACAAAAATTCTAAATATTTAAGTCTATGGAAACTTTCAAACTGGGCCAATAGGTCACCAATGTTTCTCCATGTTTCTTACAATCAGTTTTCACTGTTTACCTTCAGGCCTGCATTCTTAACTGCTCACAATCAACTATTTGTATTTCCCCCCCAGGCTCTGTACTGACCTTGCCATTTTGTCATATATTGCCCCAGTTAAGTCTAATCCTACTTCCATACTTATATCTAATATCATATTAAAAAGGGTGGTTGAGCCTCTTTTCAATTTTCTGCACTTTGAGAGCGAGTACCTGATACGAAATATTACCTACTAACCTTCTTTTGATCATCTTACGCGTTTTGTAGTCACAAAATTGCAGATGTGCACATTTGGCAGGTTTTTATTTTTGTTTGTACGGTGGCAGTATTTATCCTGGGTATTACTTTTACTTGTATATTGACTGTGGCTTGTAACTCTGGGGTTAATTTACTTAAAGCATTTATTACCACAACTGGTCATATTCATGATACACTATATACAGTATAAAGTATTGGGACGTCTGCATTTACACGTGGCATATTAATAATGGCATCCCAGTCTTAGTCCGTTGGGTTCAATATTGAGTTGGCCCACCCTTTGCAGCTACAAAAGCTTCAATTCTTCTGCGAAGGCTGTCCACAAGGTTTAGGAGTGTGTCTATGGGAATTTTTGACCATTCATCCAAAAGCGCATTTGTGAGGTCAGGCACTGATATTGGACGAGAAGGCCTGGCTTGTAGTCTCCGCTCTAATTCATCTCAAAAGTGTTCTATTGGGTCGAGGTCAGGACTCTGTACAGGTCAGTCAAGTTCCTCCACCCCAAACTCACCTTAACCCAACAGAACGCCTTTGGGATGAAGCCAATTAGAGCGGAGACTGTCAGCTAGGCCTTCTTGTCCAACATCAGTGCTTGACCTAACAAATGCGCTTCCTGGAACAATGGTCAAACATTCCCATAGACACACTCCTAAACCTTGTGGACAGCCTTCTCAGAATAGTTGGAGCTGTTATAGCTGCAAAGGATAGGAAACTCCATATTGAACTATACTGGCGAAGACTGGAGTGCCAATAAAGTTCATATGCGTGTAAAGGCAGGTGTCCCAATACTTTTTGTAATATGTTGTATATGATAAAAAAAAAAAAGCAATTAACAGGGAAAGAGAAAAGTAGAAGGAAGGACTAGAAGGACTGGGCAGATCTAGACCGGGGACAAGCAAGATAAGGAATCATGTAACAGGAAAAAGCAAAAAAGCAGTTTTAACCTGGCCAAATATGTATGGAAAATCGTCCGGTTCAACAGGGTCTGGCAGAATTTCAATATACTGTATGTGTGGCCACTGTGACTGAACGGAAGTTAATCTACCAATCGACTTCTGTGCAATCGCCCTGTCAGTATATTCTCACTTAATCAATGCTGCAGGAAATAGGATTCTGTGCTGATCTGTGTATTCTGTGGGGGGGGGGGGGGGTTCCTGTTCCTGCTGAATACAATGATACAGCAGGATGGATACCCACATTCACATAGAATGTGTGGATAGAGGAATCGGGTCAGTTTTTTTTTTTTCGTTCAATCCCCTGGTTGAACAAATAAAAACTAACCTATATATGTCCAATTTTAGGCAATGAAACAGGGAAAATACTGAAATACTTGATAAGTAGAAGGGTGTTTTTAAAGACTCTCGGCAGTCTGGCTCAGGCTGTGACTGATGATCATCATCTGCTAGCTGTAGAAATGCACCAATTGGTGGCTATTAGAGTCACAATCTTCCAGCTACAGGAGCACACTAGTACAAGCAGGTGAAAAGGTAATAACAGGTTCCCAACACAGCCTCTGGTGCCAGATCATACCTTTGTTTTTCTGGGTGCCTTGGGAGCCCCAAGTATAAAATTGAAATCCATTTATAGCATTTTAAAAGAAAAGTTAAGTGTTTGTCCACTCATTACTTGTGCCCCTGCACCACAATATTGGTCTCTTATGGTGATAGGCTAAATATAGGGGGGAGCTGATGTTTAATTTTGTCTACACAAATCTAGATTTACCGATTAGAGCACCCTAGGGGCACTCTAGTTATAGTTGTATATTTGCACTACCCCTGCAATGGCTGCTGATAACTGGTTCCCCTAAATCTGCACAGTCAGGCAACAAGCATTTTTCGTTTGCATCCAGACACAAGAAATTCATCCCTGAAACTGGTTTTGTTGTTTTTTTAGGGGCAATAACTTGGATGGGGAGAAGGGGTTATGGGATGCCCAACTTGACTGAAACAATGAATCGGAACAAATTCCTACTTACATATTCCTTGACTGTTCTCCTTCCTGGACACCGTCAGTTTTACTCAGTTTTAGTCACACTCACCTGCTCTGTGCAGTGGTTTTATACAGAACCAGCTGGATCCTCCTACTCTCGGGTCTCTTGCCAGCACTCCTGGCCCCTCCCTCCTGCCAAGTGCCCGCAGAGCAAGTAGCTTGCCATGGGGGCACCCAAGAAGGCTCACTCCCAAGCTGCTGCTCTGCATGTCCTTTCACACACAGAGCCCTGGCTCAACCCTGCCCCCCCCTCTCCTCATTGCCTCACTGGCTGTGATTGACAGTAGCAAAAGCCAATTGTCTCCCACCGCTGAGGAGTGAGAACTGAAGCTCTTGTGCACATCGATAGATCACAATGGGGCTCAGGTAAGTATTGGGGGGGGGGGGCTGCTGCACAGAGAAGATTTTTACCTTCATGCATAGGATGCATAAAGGTAAAAAAAAAAACTTGAGCATTTAGAATCACTTTCACTCTTTTTGATTCACAACATTGTTGTACTATAGCTCGACTCAAACATCAGCTGTTCATGTGTTCGCTAAAAACACAAATAAATAGGGCGCTCGGCGAGAAGTTCGCCCGCCAATGAGTGCCCCATAATGCACTGCGCTCTTGCAGTGCATTGATTGCTGATGATTGGCCAAAGCATGCACCTGACCTGTATGCTTTGACCAATCACAGCACAATGTACTGTGAGAGCCATGATTGGCCAAAGGCAGAGTGCCTTTGGCCAATCATGGCTCAGGGGCTAAGTCCTCACCCCACACTATATAAGGCTGCTGCTTACGCAGCAGCCGTGTATAATGTGTGACAATGGAGATTAGGCAGGTAGTTAGAGGATAGTGTGTTTAGTCAGATTAATGTAGTCAGTGTAGTGTACAGGCATACCCCACTTTTAAAATGTATGGATATGTTGTAGTCCTGGGTCCCTTCTCGGTGCTCCCCAAGTTTGGTGTCCCTGTCACTTTTGGTTAGGGAGCAGTTCCATGTCAAGGAACTGGCTGACCAAGATTTCCCGTAAATGCCAATGTTAAAGACCGGGAGTAGTGTCATTTCAAGCTGACCAATGTTTCTATTTTGGCGGGGGTATTTTTTTTTTTTTTTCATTTTTTTCATTTCTTTTTATCTGTATTGCCAGGAGACAGTAATACATTACAGCCATGAGCAAGTTTAAATTATTTTTTTTTTTCTTTAGGCCCCTTTCACACTATCCGTCCATCGGACGGATTCCATTTTTCTCAGCGGGGGATCGAGCCTCCGATCCCCCGCTGAGCAGCAGGAGGACAGCTGTGTCTCTGCGCTGTGTGCGGAGACACAGCTGTCAGTTCCCCATGCATCTCTATGGGGGAAATCGGATGGGAACGGACCGTTGGTCCGTTCTCATCCGATCCCATCCGATCTGCTGGACGGATGGAAAATAGGGTTTCCATCCATCCAGATTTGACGGATCGGATCGGGTCGGGTGTCAGCGGACATGTCTCCGCTGCCATCCGATGCCCCATAGGGATGCATGGGGGGGACCATTCAGATCCGCCAAAAAAACGGTCAGGCGGATCTGAACGGTCCGCCTGTGTGAAAGAGGCCTTAGTAATGTCAATATTGTTGCAGCAGGCTCCGTACATCATACAGATGCATCACTTTACAGGCACCATTATCATCCTTGCTCCTTTAACCACTTAACCCCTGGAGGATTTGGCTGCTCAAAGACCAGGGCCTATTTTGCGATTCGGCACTGCGTGAGTTTAACGGACAATTGCGCGGTCGTGCGACGCTGTACCCAAATGAAATTGATGTTCTTTTTTTCCCGCAAACAGAGCTGTTGGTGGTATTTGATCACCTGTGCGATTTTTACTTTTTGCGCTATAAACAAAAAAAGAGCGACAATTTTGAAAAAATAACAATATTTTTCACATTTTTTATATGAAATTCCCCCCAAAAATTTTTAAAAATCTAAATTTTTTAACATTTTTTGGCCAATTTGTTTTCTGCTACAAATTTTTGGTGAAAAAAATCGCAATAAGCGTATTTTGATTGGTTTGCGCAAAAGTTATTGCATTTACTAACTACGGTAAAGATTTATCTAATTTTTATTGTTTTTTTTTTAACTAGTAATGGCGGCGATCTGCGATTTTCTTTTGCAGGATTGCGACTTTGCGGCTGACAGATTGGACCCTTGACTGACATTGACACTTTTGGGGGTACCAGTGACATTACTACAGTAATCAGTGCTATACATATGCACTGTTACTGTAAAAATGACACTGGCAGGGAAGGGGTTAACTTTATTAGAGATCCAGGGGTTAAGTGTGTCCCTAGGGGCGTGCTTCTAACTGTAAAGGGGCGTGGCTTTTGATGTAACCACAGAGACATACGATCCTACATAGCAGGATCGTATGATCTCTGCTGTTACACCAGGGTGAATGACAGGCGGCTTTGTTTACATTAGCCGCCTGCCTTTCTCCCTCTCCAGCGGGAGATCGCGAATGACCGGCGGACATCGGAGCCGCCGGTCACTCGTGTGGAGATGGCAGTGAACGAGTGGGGGCGGGAGTGCACCTCTGGCGGCGCGCGCTCGCCTCCTATTGGCTCACGGGCGAGTGACGTACCGGTCGGCAAGTGGTTAAAAACAATCATTTTAAAATATTTTTTTTGCATTGATTCATGTCCCTCGGGGCAGTACCCAGGTCCCCATACACTTTTTATGGCAATAATGGCACTTTTTATGGCAATAACTTGCATATAATCCTTAAAATTAGGACTTTTGATTTTTTATGTTTGTGTCCCATAGACTTTAATAGAGTTTCCATGTTCGCTAGAACTTTTTCCCTGTCCGAGATGCTCTGGTGCTAACCAAACAGGGGGGTGTTTGGCCCATCTCTAATAATCCATAAATATTTTCAAATTAAAAAGGATCTTCAGCTGAGTTCTGTGGGTAAGCCATTAGTGACTTGCACCACATCATTTTTACCAAGTAAAAATAGAGTAAATAACTTTTAGAGTAAATAACTTTTAACACAGGAACAGTCTTTGTTCCTCAGAAGATATATGAAATGCCTTTTATTTTGTTTTTTAGAATTGCACTCCTTTTACTTATTATATATAACTGTATAAAACCTTTGCCAATGCTAGGGTAAAAAATACTGTTAAACAATTTATTAAAGTACATACTGAAGCCATTAAAAAGGTCACAATACCTAAAAGAGAAATAATGGAAAGTTTCATAGCTGGTTGCTAAGATATAAATTGATCAGTTTATTAATGTAAAAAGAGCAATGTGTCCTTACAGCTTGCATCCTGCATATGCTGTATGTTCAGTACTTACAATTCAAAGCAATAAGTACAATTCAAAGCAATAAAATGCTGATTGCTCTTTTGATAAAAGACAAAGAACATGTGAATTAGCTTTCAAATATTCTTGTTACGCCTGACAAAATAGCATAGTAATTAAACAGTTTTTCCTGTAAATGTCAAATATAAATAACAAATATCAAAAAGCTTCTCTTGCTAGAATGAAAGATGTAATTGATTGTTTTAACTCTGTATTGAAATCTTTCTTTATTAAAGGCCCATTAAAAATATTTTACATCGACTCACTACCAATCTTTGCTGTTGGCTGGGGTTGTTAAATAAAATTAGCAATTATGATCAGCAGTAGCTAGTGCATTTATCTGTTACACAAAAGAAAAAATAATTTTTTTATATACATATATATATATGTTAAAAATCAAATTTATGCAGCGCTAGCATCAGTGTTGTGGTTTTTCTTTATCCAATGGTGGAAGCGGACCCATATACTTATCGAAGGTCATATTGGAGAAAGTTCCCTAAAGATCCTGGCATTAAGGGCTACTGTGCAATATCTTACAAGGCTTCTTTATATTGGCAATTTGGTGAGTGGGGAACCGAGAGGGGCACCTTATCACTTTGAAGCACCTTATATATTTTGGCACTCCAGCACCTTACTTTGGATCACAACTAAGGACTTTTTATATGCACTTGGCAATTATTATTGTTTATATGGACTTATTTGATAACTCACAGCACTTGAGCACTTTATTTTGATCACCTATAGAGTATAAATTTGAGTGTGATAAATTGAATGTTTATTAATTAATTTTCACTTGAACCACAACACTGATGCTAGCGCTGCATAAATTTGATTTTTAATATTCTCTCTAAGATTTACTTAGTGTCTGCAGCAGCTGCACGCACCTTTATATATTTCTTATTTCTTTATACACATTAATTATTTAGTCACATTTGTAGCGCGGGTTTAAATTAGTTTTTCACATATATATATATATGTGTATATATATATATATATATATATATATATATATATATATATATATATATATATATATATATATCCCCAAAAATGCAAATTTTTTCAATAACTCCTAAATATATGATTGCAGTTTATTTAATCATATATATATATATATATATATATATATATATATATATATATAATTAATTAAAACTGTCCCATTGTTGAATCCAGTAATTCAAATTACACTGATCAATATGCTTTACCTGTGGAAAGATGTGTAATTCTGCATAACTAGTTTTGTGATTTTTATTGCCTACATCACACTGCAAAGCCAGACAAGTGACACATGTAGATCTTAATCAAGCAGATCATCTTTCTTTTTTTTGTTTAACAGGAACGTTTTTATTGATTTAAAAAAAAGGGTACAGTGCAGTGCTCACCACGAGCAGACATAAAAACAGATATCAAAGATACATCACAACAAAAGGGCAACATAAGAATGACATAGTCAAAAAAGAAAACGCAGGATATAAGGCATCAACAGGTTAGAGCATGTGGTACAGGTACAAAAATATCAATAAGGCAACTAGCAAGGCAATTGCCAAAACAGTGCTAGTACGTGTTCTCAGGTACAGAGAGAGTGTGAAGCCCAATAATTGAGTACAACTATAATCAGAGCACAAGGGAATCCAGAGAAGAAGGAACCAAAAGAGAGAGACAGAGAAAAGGGGCTGCAGGAGGCAGCAGCAGTCAGAGGTTCAGAAGGCGGAAGGCAGAAAGAAGTGGGGGAGAAAAAGACCCCAAACCTTGTCAAACTTCTGGGGGCAGCCCCTATTCATATATGTAAGTTTATATAATGGTAATACTGAATCCACCAGGGTTTTCCATCAGGAAAGCAGCGGGGGTCAGCTGACTTCCAGTGTATCAATATGGTTTTTCTGGCATAAAACATGAGATAAAACCCAAATAGTTGCATATGGACCCTAGGAGAGACCAAATAACAGAGACCCAGCAGCATGACTCGGGGATCAAGGACTATAGTGGGGACACCCATTCCCCTAGTTTCGGTAACTACCTCCTGCCAGAATCCTTGGATGACAGGACAGGACCACACCATGTGCAGAAAGGTACCAACTTGGCCGCAGCCCCGGGGACACAATCCGAGCTGCCGGGATAGATCCTAGCCACCCTTTGGGGAGTATAGTAAGCCCTATGAAGGAATTTAATTTGAATAAAATGGTCCCTAGCCGAGATCATCCTGGATACCTAACATTCCAGCCCCTCCTCCCAGGCCTCCTCGTCTAGGGACGGTATGTCCTCCCTCCACTGAGCATACAGCCGGGGGTTCGAGCCCTCCAGTTTGCACACTATCCTCAGGTAGACTGAAGAAAGGATACATTCAGAGCGCCTAGTGGTCAGGAAATGTTCTACAGAGTTGGGGGCCAACGTAATAGTCCGAGGGTATTGGGACTGCAACGCGTGCTTCAGCTGCAAGTAGCGGAATAGCATAAAAGAGGGAAGAGCAAATTTGGAACAGAGCGTCGGGAAGGGGAGAAGTTCGCCAGCGGGCATTACCTGCTGTAACCTGGTGATTCCGAACCGGTGCCAGAGCTCCGGATCTGGGATACTGTAGATCGGAGATGCCGTAGCCTGGGGTTCCCCCAAAGTGGGGTATGTGGGAAGACAGTGTCAGGGTCACCGACCACAGCTGACATCTGTCCCCAAACCCGAACCGTAGTCCTCATCAGTGTAGTTAGCATTTGGTGAACACCAGGCCCGCGATACAATAGGTTACTAAGGGCCGTGTAGGAACCCAAAATCGCCGCCTCAAGTCTCACAGCCGGGTTATCCCTCGGCTGAGCAAACCACCATCGCACCATGACCAGCACCGCCACCCAGTAATAATGACGAAAATTAGGCAACGCCAACCCTCCCCGGGACAACGGGAGCTGCAGGGTAGACCTCGCAATCCTAGGGGTGGCACCCTCCCAAATGAAATCTATCACATACAATCCAATCTAAGGAAAAAGGCGTTCGGTATATGTACCGGAGTATTACGGAAAACGTAGAGAAATTTAGGGAGAAAGATCATTTTGAGGAGATTGATCCTACCCACCGGCATCAAGGGCAAAGACCGCCAATTTTGCAGGATGGGGACAACGTTGTCATCCAGCTATCTGGCAAGGTCCCTCTGGACCTCGACACCCAAATAACGGAACTTCGTGACCCACCGCAAGGGCAGTGAGGGGGGCGTTGGGGGGGGACCGCCGATAGTGAGAACAGCTGTGACTTGTCCCAATTGATGCGCATCCCAGAAAACTAACCAAACTTGTTAAAAATCTGCAGCGCCAACTCTAAGGAACCCGCTGCATCAGGGAGGTACAGGAGGGCATCGTCAGCATATAAAGAGACCCGTTCAACCAGGGGGACAAACCTGCAGTCCACCCAAGGCGGGGGTGGACCTCAGGAGAATGGCCAGGGGCTCCACAGCCAGTGCAAAGAGGCCCGGGGACAACGTGCATCCCTGTCTGGTCCCCTGATGGAGGGAGAAAGCCGAGGAGAGAGAGCTATTGGTGCTAACCCTAGCCGTAGGGGCAGCCTACAGTAACCGCAACCACAAAATAAATTTGGATCCTATGCCAAACCAACTCAGAACTTCCCAAAGGTAGCCCCACTCTACTGAGTCTAAGGCATTTCCCGCATACAAGGAGGCCACTACACCCCCCGAGCCCGAATCCGTCACGTAATAGAGGTGAGTATAGAGTCGACATATGGTAATATCCATCCCTTTACCTGGCATTAATCCTGTCTGGTCCCCATGTATCAGTGATAAAATAACAGAATTTAGTCTCCTGGCCAAAACTTTTGCCAATATTTTAGCATCCACGTTGAGAAGGGAAATCGGCCTATAGAAGGCGCAACGTTCTGAGCCTTTCCCAGGTTTGGGTATTACCACGATAACTGCCTCTGACATAGAGGAGGGCAGACCGCTCTCATCTAGGGCTCCAGCTAACAAGGTGTGAAGACACGAGGCTACCAAGTCCAAACTGGACTTTTAAAACTCTACCAGCAGCTCGTCTGCGCCCGGGGCCTTACCCGATTGAAGAGCAGCAATAGCCTTGGGGAGTTCCTTGAGTGAGATTGGGCCGTCTAACTTGTCTTTACCTGCTTCTGACAATTGCGGAAACTCAATATCATCCAGATAGGCATGCAAGCTGTCAGGGGAGTACTCCACCAGGGACTCATAGAGCGTCTCATAATAGCGTGCAAACTGAGAATTAATAGCGGGGGGGGGGTCCGAAAGACAGCACCCGCTGTCGACCCGAATGATGGCAATCACTGTAGAGGTAGAGCGCTCCCGAGACAGCCAGGCAAGCATACGGCCCGCCCACTCACCCTGTTAGAAGATCCTCTGGGACTGGGACAGCAAGCGTTCCGACAAGCCATAGCCCGCAGGAGCGCAATTTCCCAATGTACAGCCTGGAGTAGATCATATGTGCCTTTGCTCCTATCCTCCCCATAGCGTAGTTCCAAGGCCGCGGCTCTACCCTCCGCTTCCTCCAGTGCCAATGCTGAGTCTTTCCTAGCCCGTTCGATCACTCACTGGTATGCTCCCCTGGTACAGGCCTTAAAAACGTCCCAACCGATCGAGGGAGGGGTGGTGACAGCATTATGGACCCAATACTCCAGCAGCTCAGACGATATAACCAGGGCCACCCTTTCATCATCTACCCAGAACCTGGATAATCGCCAAAGACCCTCGCCCAGAGCCGCCCCAATCCCCAGAGTAACAAGCACAGGGGCATGGTCCGAAATCCCACAGAGTAAGATGGTAACCTCCCGAGTACCTGCAAGAAGGGAACCCGAGAGGTAAACCAGGTCAATCCTGGAGTAAGTAGCATACGTGGCCGAATGGCAAGTATATTGTCTCAGCCCAGGGTTCTTCTACCTCCACACGTCCACCAATGCCAGAGCCTCAGCCCAAGCAGATCATCTTTCTAGCCCAGGAAATAATCTTTCTATATTACCTCTCTGTCTCTAACTTCCTCCCTGGACAATCAACTAACATTATCCCCACCCCCCTCCGACCCAGGATGCAGCCATAAGATAGCTGCCCATGGACTTTTGCTGTTGAGAGCATGAAACACGTTCCTTGTTTCCTTCTCCCCGCAGCTTTGCTACTCTGCATATGTTGCCAGGCAACACTCCTTCCATTGCTTTATAATCCCACTTTGCTCCCACTGGTTGCCAGTAGGAGGCATCCTCATTGCTGGACAGCAATTTGGCTCTGCCCTTTGCACCATATCTGCAATGATTGGCAGTGTGGCCCTCTGTTTATGCATCACAAGTTCTGGGCTTTATGCTCATTCTGCTACCTGGCTCTTATATGTGTGGTTGTCTCTGATAATCTCAGCCTGCTTGACCCTTCACCTGGACAAAGATTACATTTCCGACTGCAGCCTTCCCTGCCTAGATAACAAAATACACTATTGATTGTATAAACAGTTCAGGCTGGTGGTGGTTGTGTATTGGTGTGGGGTATATTTTCTTGGCACACTTTGGGCCCCTTAGTACCAACTGAGCATTGTTTGAATGTCACGGCCTACCTGAGTATTGTTGCTGACCATGTTCATCACTTTATGACTACAGTGTACCCATCTTCTGAGGGATAGTGCACTATGTCCCAAAGCTCAAATCATCTTAAACTGGTTTCTTGAACATGACAATGAGTTTACTGTACTGCAATGGCCCCCACAGTCACCAAATCTCAAACCAATAGAGCACCTTTGGGATGTGGTGGGATGGGAGATTTGCATCATGGATGTGCAGCCGACAAATCTGCAGCAACTACATGATGCTATCAGATCAATATGGACCAAAATCTCTGAGGAATGTTTTCAGCACCTTGTTGAATCTATGCCACAAAGAATTAAGGGAGTTCTGAAGGCAAAAGGGGGTCCAACCCGATACTAGCAAGGAGTATCTAATAAAGTGGACGGTGAATGTAGGTATTTATGGTACAGCATTAAAAAAAATAAAGCTAACATTAAAACAATTATTACAAAATTCTGTTTATAAGTAATAAACAAATTTGTAAAAATAAAATCACAAACTTAAAGAGCTTAAACATTAGGTTCAAAAAGGTTCATAAAAAAACTCAGAGGAGGACACCTCTCTATGCATAGTAATTAAATTTAAAATTGAGTCTCTGCCTTTAGGGTAGGCATGTCTGTGGTGGATTTAACACCCATTTTTGGGGCTTAGCACTGATTTTAAATGGATTCTTTTGTTGTCTAGGATTGCTCTTTGGTACTGGGGAATCCGAAATCTGCTCCAAGTAGTGCCCCTAGAAATTGGTTGTTTGTGTCTGCTCCGATGTCAGATGCTTCAACAATTACATACTGTAAGTTCAAGTCTGCTGGCCATCCTGGCATTCATAAGAGCATCTAAAGAATTTCCCACTATGTCTGATATTATTTCTCAGGAAAGAGGCTACAGGTTATGTTGTTCATGTCGTTTATGTTAGGGCCCTCAAGATTGGTGCACAAACAAAGTCCACCAAGACTAAGCCTTCTGACCCACTCTTATAATGACCTGTTCCTGAACATCCCTGGACAAACTTCATGCCATTACTAATAAATATTCTTTCAGAGTACCATTGATCTCAGTTTCTATCCTTTTTTTTTGGATACGCTCTGTTCTCAGTTGGGGATGAACCTGTCTGTCTCTTTCACATACCATCTTTAATCTTATGGGAAACTCCAGTGCAAAAATCAGTCCCTAGAAGACTTTCTCTACTGCAATCCAACTAGTCTCTTTCCTACTGTCATAGGAGTTTGCCTATAATAGTTTTACATACTGCTCCTCTGGGATTTCACCCTTTCTTGTGGCTTCCACCCCAGGTCCTGCTATGTTTTCTTTTCTGTTTTAATTCCTAAGAGGTCAACACTTTTGAGGAACATTTTCCTACCATTTGGAAATCCATGCTTGACAACCTCATGCAAAAAAATGGCCTTCAAGAAATATAAATCAGAGGGCACAGTATCGGCTTTCGAGCAATACAAGGAGGCAAATAAGAAAAGTAAATACGAAATCAAAATGGCTAAAATCAACTTTGAGAGACAAATAGCGGAGGATAGTAAAAAGAACCCAAAGAAATTCTTTAAATATATCAACAGCAAAAAAGCTAGGGCAGAGCATATTGCACACATAATTAACGATGATGGGAGGATGGTTACAGAGGACACTGAAAAAGAAACCGTGCTGAACGCTTTTTTCTCGTCAGTCTTTACACAGGAAAAGGAGGGGTACACGGACCACGACTATATGGTTAGTAGTAATACACAGGTCTTGCCGCTATGGCTTTCAGAGGGTGAAATCAGGGAAAGGCTGGATAAAATTAACAGAAACAAATCACCAGGCCCGGATGGCGTACATCCGAGGGTACTCAAAGAACTCAGTAAGATTATATCTAGACCACTGTTCCTGATCTTTGCTGACAGTATTACGACAGGAAATGTACCAGGGGATTGGAGGAACGCTAACGTGATACCGATATTCAAAAAGGGGCAGAGGTATATCCTGGGAAATTATAGTCCTGTCAGTCTGACATCGATAGTCTGTAAACTTCTGGAGGGGATGATAAGGGACTATATCGTAGAGTTTGCTAAAGACAACAACATCATCAGCAGTAATCAGCACGGGTTTACAAATGGGCGTTCTTGTCAAACCAATCTGTTAACATTCTACGAGGAGGTGAGCTGTGAGCTAGATAGGGGCAGACCAGTGGATGTGGTGTACCTGGATT
The DNA here is from genome assembly GCF_965119305.1 of Pelophylax lessonae. NCBI lineage: Eukaryota > Metazoa > Chordata > Amphibia > Anura > Ranidae > Pelophylax > Pelophylax lessonae. The sequence goes on along the minus strand of NC_138772.1, from coordinate 377,586,465 downwards.
TCGCTAAGGCGTTTGATACAGTTCCCCACAAGTGCTTAATTTATAAAAAAAGGTCTGCAGGTATCGATCGCAGGGTTTGCTCTTGGATACGGAACTGGCTAAAAGGGCGTGTCCAAAGGGTGATAATAAACAGTGCATACTCAGACTGGTCTGAGGTGGTAAGCGGGGTCCCCCAAGGCTCAGTCCTGGGACCAACCTTGTTCAATTTATTCATAAACAGCATTGAGGACGGGATCAGTAGTTCGATATCAGTTTTTGCAGATGACACAAATTTGGGCAGGGCAATAACTGCACAGCATGAAGCAGATATCCTACAGAATGACCTGGACAAAATAACAGAGTGGGCAACGACATGGCAAATGAGGTTTAATGTGGAGAAGTGTAAGGTTTTGCACTTGGGGACTAAAAACATAAAAGCACAATACATGTTAGGGGGGAACCCTTGGGGGAATCAAACATGGAGAAATATCTGGGAGTCTTAGTAGATGATAGACCAGGCAATAGTATGCAATGTCAAGCGGCAGCTGCCTAAGCCAGCAGAATATTAGCATGCATAAAGAAAGGGGTGTATTCCAGAGATAAGACTATAATCCTTCCACTTTATAAAACTCCAACTCCAGTCCGACCACATCTGGAGTATTCTGTCCAGTTCTGGTCGCCAGTCCTCAGGAGGGATGTGTTGGAGCTGGAGAAAGTCCAGAGAAGGGCAACTAAACTAATTAGGGGATTGGAGGACCTTAATTATGAAGAGCGTCTGCAATCGCTTGATTTATTCTCCCTGGAGAAGAGACACCTGAGAGGGAACATGATAGCAATTTATAAATTTCTCAATGGTGATCTCGACATAGAAAAATAGCTATACAGTCGAAGGGATTGCATGAGGACTCGAGGGCATACAATGCGATTTGAGGAGAAGCATTTTAACCTCAGGCAATGTAGGGGTTCTTTACTGTTAGGGCTACAAGATTCTGGAATTCTCTACCACAAGAGGTGGTTTCTGTGGGAAGTATGGTGGCTTTCAAAAGACTCTTAGACGTACATCTCAAGGATCAGAACATTCAGGGGTATGTGAGATGATTACGGCCACACACACCTACACAGGTTGAACTGGATGGACTATTGTCTTTATTCAACCTCACCTAATATGTAACTATGTCTACCAAAAAGCCTCCACTGATAACTGACTTTTAGTTATTCCCATCTTCAAGGTTGGTAATTTGGTGTGGCTACCCACCCACCACATCTCTCAAAGTCCAATCTCAGAAACTAGCACCAATATTTATTGGACTTTTCAGAATCATTAAACAGATCAGCTCTGTTTGTTTCCATCGGATTCTCTCTGAGAAAATCCAAATCCTTTCATGTTTTATTGCTGAAACCAGTCAACCTGGAAACCATCCTCTACTTGAAACCTCAAGCTGTTGTCAATGTTAAAGAGGAGATGTAATCTTAGGTTCCAAGAATATTAGAACCTTGCTCTAAAACCCAATCCACTGAAAGAATTTCAACCCTGAGGAATGCTGTTGGGTGTCAACCTCTTCCATTCATGCTCATCGTCTCCTAAGGAGTTTCAATCACCTTTATTCTAATAGACCTGCTCCTTTGGGCCTGAAAGCCCTGGGGGTAACGCTCAGAGCATGAGGCACACTCCCTGATTACTTTTTTCCTGCAGCCCTCCACTCTGTCACTCAGCATCGGTTCCTGGTCAACACTTTCTTCGCTACCAGCTATGCCTCTCCCTCTTCTGCCAGTGGGAGCCATCTTTTTTGCTAGGCAGTGGCTTGTACCTGCTTATTCTACCTTCTTTGCACTGTTTGGAGCACTGAGGTTTTCTACTTGAAAATCATAAACCCAGGGTTCTGGGCTTTGATAGCGTAATCCTACCAGGTTCCTGTACATGCACTTGTTTCTAATTGTAACGGGAGTCACTTTGGTTGTGAGCCCGTGGAACACAGCTTATCTTAGAGAGGTTGGGAAATCCATCTCTCGGCTCCCCAGGTCCCTCTTATGTGTAAGTCACCCTGTGTCTATTAGGGGCACAGGGTGATTGAGAAAATGATGGACAGCTACTTAATGGACACTGAGAATGTGGTTTGGATTACTTCAAATGGGACAGCAATATTTATCCACAATATCCTTCAAGAAATCTATGATACATTAATTCCACTGTATCAGAATCATAAAACATTGTATGAGCTTTGCCATATAGCCTGTTGTAGACTGTTGCCATGAAGTCTGTGACTCCTGATAATCAAAGCATTTCTTAGATGTGAGTTCCATGGTTAATTGTTAATTGGAACACCTATTGTCTCCTGCTATTGTCTGTTTAATAAGGTGTTCTGTGTTTATTCTTAGGATAATTAATAATGTAATTTGTTTTTGCCTTGTTGCCGGCCAGTCTGGGCACCCAGGCTGGTTTAAGCATTTATTAGCATGTTAATTAAATCACATTCCGCTATCAGTTGCTAGAGGGGAAGTAGAATACTGTTTGTGTTAGTTGTTCCTTAGTTATGTTAAATATATTTCTTTATACAGTGTAATCTGCATATGATAATGTAATCAGGCTCACCTGACCTGGTGGGGTATATATTATGTGCGAGTTTGTTCAATAAACAATTCCAGATCTTATACAAGCTATTGTTGGCTGGTCTTGTATATTGCGTCTAGAATATCTGATATCTATGTTAAGACTGAAGGAAGTGGTAAACTGACAGAAGCACAGAAACACACTGTGGGTCGGTTCCGTCTTACATATTATCTCAGGCTGCTTAACCCTTTTTTTGAACTTGGATTACCTCTCTGACTGCAGCCTTCCCTAAACCTTGCCTAGATAACAGAATTTGCTACTAATTTCTGCCTGCACTGACCCTTGCCTGGATAAGGAATTACGCTACTGATTGCTGCCTGACCTGAGTTTTTTCTGAATATGGATTATGCTTTTGAATGCCACCTGCCCTGTAACTTGCCTGAAAAAAGACTCCACTACTGTCTGTCGAAACCTCAAACCACTGCTAGCCAGCCGAACTACTGCTAGCTCTCCAGCCATCCACTTTCCCTGGTTATACCTGCACATATCATCTACCTTCTTCACTAGCACCCTGAAGGTATCTGACACATTATGTGTATTCACACTCTCATTGAAGATTAATGAGAAGTGCCCTGGTTCTGCAAATATAGCTGTGTCCCTGAGGCATCCAAGCTCCTGTAGGGCTACTTGGCTTAAGAGACAGATGGCTATTATAGGTGCACTTGTGCTAAATCTCACTATTTTGAGGAACAAAGCGTGAACTAGAAACCTTACAATGCCAAGGAACCTAGAACAATACATTGTAAATGCTGAGAGGGGCCTTAGATCCTTATTGGATTATATAATATACTGCAACAGTATGAAGAGTATGGTAACATCAAGTTACATGTTCTAAAAAGGTAATAAATTGTTGACTGCCTAAGGGCTGTAGCCATAGAAGTAGCACAATGCATCACATCAGGTCTAGACTTTGCCAGCATTATAAAAGAGAACATTAACGTCATGCTCTATGTTCCAAAAATTACATGGCTGGCTGCCTGTGGGCTCTACCTCAAATACTAAGCCTAGTGCATTGTGTGCTCCAAAGCAGGCCTTCTGCCATTTCCTCCTCCTCCTCACATATTAAGTTAAGATCATAATAAGCTCCATGTCCTCCTCTACTAGCTACCACTCAGCTTTCCTGCTGCATTGAATATTATTACCAATTTTCAAAGCAACACAATTAAAATAAATTGTAATAATAATAACTTTACAAACTAGTTTACTAAACACTTTTATTGTATTCTTATTCGCGTTAGGCTTCCTAACTATCAGCTCAGTTATCCTTCCATGTGCTCCATGTTACTATATAAACTGGAACATAAAAAAAAATCTATGGCCTTGCTTCAGAAATATGTTATTTGTTTTATAATAGTTCATCTTTAATTCATAAACAGAACTGTGATTTACCTACAAAACTAGCTTCTTGCATGAAGCAGATTATACATTTTTATCCTGTTACCTAAAATGACTTAAAATTCAGGTTTAGCACAGACTTATTTCTTATTCACATTAAATAATGAAGGATGTTTGTCACATTTTGTCTTCAACTTATGCAAACAAGGGACAAGTAGAATGTTTGAAGATGATTGATGTTTATTAGAACATCAACACAACAGGTATAATCATCACCGCAGGGTGTTTAGCATTGTTTTTGCTGAATTATTAGAAAATGTGAATAGAACGTTTGTTTTTCTTGGATGTTTTTTTAAAGCATAAACGTATTTTCATCTGAACTGTCAAGTACTTGACACTGTCAATTTTGGAAATGTAAAAAATGATTCATGTATATGTCCCTACTATTAATATCAATTTGGCAAATTAAAAATAAAATGCTCAACTCAAATTGCACTGAGTGATTTTTTTTCATGTTCACCTTTGAACATATGGAAGACTGCTAGACAAGCTACTGTCACCGAGACTGAAACCTAGAAACTAAAAATCCTCAGTTCATTGAAGTTTATTGTAATGAGCTTAAAAAAATAAGGACTCCAATGAATAAAATACAGCCCATTGATCATTTTATAAATTAACTATACTGCATGTACATAATCATAATAAAAACAAGTTAGACGGGGTCATTAGAGTTCCCTGGAATGATTACTCCCAGTGAACTCTTTTGGCAGCTTAGCAAGGAAAAGCAAAGCCACAGTCAGGACCAAAGGTGACAAATGTTTGTTGACATAAACCTTTGTCACCTAATGTTGAGGTTAAACAAGGTATGGTCTACATAACATTGCCTCATGCCTTTCAGCAATGGGGGAGTGCAATTTCTACATCAGTTAGCAATACATTTTGGTGTGTAGGGCATAATGAGTTAGTGAAAAACGGTGGTATACTCGCGCCTAGGTATTAATTTTGTGGTACTATGAGAACACTATTATGAGTTAGTGACAGATTCAAACACCACAAATTTAATTGGAATTAAAAAATTCAGATTAAATTAGAATTCAACATTTGTGTCATATTCACATTCAAACAAAAACTGAATCTTAACACTAGTAATTTCCTCTACCACTATAATCAACAGGGGTATCCTACTGAGGTCTCCACTTCATACTTTATATTTCTGGTTCAAAGCAACCTGGTACGCATGCAACCAAATGCTTTCCTACAACCATCTGCTTTTGTTTGAGCTGTTGGTATTGAGAGTGGGGGTGCAAGCACAGATGGTCTTTTGAGGGGGCTTATAAGAACAGAAAGCAAGGTGGGGCTAGGTGTGAAAGCATTGTGGTAAGAATAGAGGAGAGGTGGGATTAGGCATGCCGGTGGTGAGAGTGGAGGAGGGGTGGGGTTAGTGGTTTAAGTGTGTTGGGAGTTAGGGGTGCAAGTGTAGGATGAGATTGAGGTATGCAGATGTAGTAAGAGCAATGGGTTTACAGTGGAGGGATCTGTAGACACAGTGTTGAGAGTGAGGGGACATGCTGACCTTTGACACCTTCACATATACAAAGAGCAGTGTATGGGTGAAGAACATGGCCTGTTTCCTTTTTACTCAGCACCCACTGCCAAATGCTGTAGCACCTGCTTCCCCAACTGCAGGACAGATTTGAGACAGTTCAAGAGAGGGCCCCTCCAGTAGCAAAAAATCTTCTAGCTTGATTTCCACTCTGTGCCTGTGCTCCGGTTTATGGTCCCCACATTGCCCAGCATAGCCAGAATTCTACCTCCTTCTCTAGCACACATCTTCAACTAACAGATAGCCAACACCTCAGCATTGTTCATCACTTCCTAGCAGTACCTGTTAGACCAGGTGGGAGTCTGAGGTGACTGAGTGTCTGCCTCAGAGTATGTGTAGGAATGCTTGGAGATGGCAGGTGTTTTGTCTAGTTTTTGGGTTTGTGTTCAATATGTGCAAAGAGAGATCACACAAATACATTATGTATAACATTTATTAAAGATAAGGACAGATACAGATAAAGAAAAACATAACAAGAATACTTAACTAAAGGTTCTCTTTCCCGCCATGGAGTCCCGTTTGCTCTTACACAACATGGCACAGGTAATCGGGACCAGACACTTGCCTCGTGGCCATTCTGGGTAAGACTAAACTCTTAGAAGCATGGTCAGTGGTATTTAGACTTGTGTATAAGGAATATTCCACCCCAAGCCAACTCCCTTTGCAATATGACCCCTCAAGGACTTGACCAGTTAACAATAACATTCCTTGGGTGTATAGTAAAACTATGCTTATGTCCTTATATGGCTCTTTGACCAGGATTTGGAGGCCTAGAATGCATTAGTGAGCCACTTCAATTATAAGGAAATAAAAAAAGTTCACAGTTTCCCCATCAGCAGGGTAACTCAGGTGATAGGTGAAGTGGTGCTCTCTATAGGGACTCAATATTGTGATCAATGAGCATGTCACAGCGGCGGACCTAGCAGCCAAATCCCAATTTAAGGCACGGAATCTTGTAATTTTTTCTACCCTTTTTTTTACGGCCAATTTTCAAGATTTTGGTAAAAATAAAAACATGGATACCCCTTTCTCATTCACACAGGGTGGGGCTGGATAACTGGGGGTACCCTTATCCTAACAGAAGCTGCAAGATTATGATAAGCCCCTTGCAGATGTCTACAACCATTAGGCCCATAAAAAGCATTGGATCTCTTAAAATTCATACCAGACCCTTATCCAGTCATACCACTTAACTGGCTAGGAAAAGGAGGGGCAGTAGGCATGCACCTCCTTGGCTATGTTCATATTTAACCAATGACATCATCTGGAAAGCCCAATAACTTTGTTTACTTCTAGAGACATGACCCTGGGAGATGTAATTCACAAAAAATCAGTAATGGGATCAGGCATATCTGTCGGTCAGTGGAACTTTTCTTCTTCAGTGGATGTTAGGTGTCGTTATTTATGACTGATAAGGATCTGAATTACTTTACAATATGATTGACAATAGATGAGACATTTTTTTTAAACAAAGGACTTGCATATATCTTTATTTACTGTCTAACTTTTTGTGTGAATGAGTAGCAGTAGTATAAGTAGGCCCCCCTTCTTGTTAAAGGCCCATTCCAGATGCCAATAAGCCCCCACAGAGCAGGGTGCTTTATCCAGGGTGGATCTGGCATATATTTTTTAAGGAGACCTCGCTTTTTTTCTTTCCTTTTTCTTAAAAAAAAATAAAATTTATTGATGAGCATCAAAAAAGATAAATGATTGGTATGTATCTGGGGGGAACCCCATGTCATTTTTTATTTTTGTGTGGGAATCCTCCATTACCCTCTATACAAGACCCTCTGCTTGGACAAGGCTCAGGTAAAGATGAAGGGAATTCCCAGCAACTTTGTTTGCAAACAGAAGCAATTTGAATGCCATTTTATACTTGTAAATGTCAATAAATGTCAGTTTTGATGTAGTAGGTTGTATTTGTATTGTCATTTTTACTTTAAGGCATAATTAAAATCCCTACACCCAGCCAAATTGAATATTTTACGTCTTTTATTTTTTGTTTGGTTTTGTAAAAAAAATATTTTGCTTTGGTTCATGTTGGCCATGCTTGAGCTATACTTATGTTCGCTCTAGCATATTGTTCACTCTAATGAGAAACAAATAAATGCCTTTTCTGGTCATGACTAGTGATGGGCCGAACACCCCCCCTATACACATAAAAAGTGTATGGGGACCTGGGTACTGCCCTGGGGGACATGAATCAATGCAAAAAAAAAAAAATGTTAAAACAATCTTTTTTACAGGAGCATTGATTTTAATAATTCTTAAAGTGAAACAATAAAAATGAGAAATTCATACCCTGAAGAAGTCACATGATCCGTGACGTAACACGTAGGGCGGATCATACGAGAACCGGAAGTGACACAGCGGGACACGGACGGAGTGTCCCCAGCCTTTGCTACAGCCATAAATACCGGATAATCAAGTTTTAAATGTGAGTGGCTATTGTTTTTTTCAATAAAACTTGTTTAAACTACTGCACCATGATAGCCCTCTTTTGTATATGATACGGAGCATAAGGAAGTGGTACACGCGTTTACTGGAAGGAGTATACAGGAGAATCTATTCCCCCCAACCTGTACTAAGGAGAAATCATCCCACCGGAGGTATCCATATTGCATACATTGGATGACACAGACAGAAAAAGGATCAGCGGCAACCTTAACTTGTTAACCCATATGCTCTGACATATGTGGCTAGAGGTGAGAGGCTGGCACACATATAAGTGTATTCACTGAAGAGCACACACTGGTTGGAGCACAATATTGAAGGTGGAGGTTTCTTCCACATACAGCTGAAAATTACACCTGAGGAGTTGTGTCTTTGCAAAGAGTTTCACTAATTATGGACTTTTTTTGCACAGAGATTTAATATGTGATATACTAGAATCATTTATTATTTATTGTCTACTGAAACACTTGTTTGCACATATCTTTGGCACTTTTAAATAATTAATATTGCACATAATTGCTTGTTTGCACAAAAGTATTAATTTATTAAATGAGCACTGTAGATGGTTGCATATATGATCAGTTGGATTGCACATATGCACTTTAGATGAAGCACAGCACTACCAGATTTTAATATTTTAACAGATGCGATTCTTGTTTTTGGATTGTATGAATTAATTAATGAATTAATTAATATTAATTAAAATATTGCTTTTTTATAAAATCACGGCTACACATAGTTATGTGTTTACACTGATGCACATTGAATAATCACATACGATTAATATTGAAGCAGATGCGATGCTGTCATAGTATATGATATAAGTCTGTGCCCATTATTTGGTTTTTTTTTTTTTATATTTCTTTATTAAATTTTTCAAAGATTACAATTTAAAGGAAGAAAACATTTCAACACTCCATTCTCTGGAGGAAAGTCCATTCCAATACACTTTAAAAAATTTTGCCCCTAAACCCCTGTAAACCTCCTCTTTTCCCCCTTACTCCCCTTAAGTTACTATCAAACCTTCTCCTATTATTTCTTTATACTCCTCGGTTTCCTTAAAAGTTTGCCACTCTACCCAAATTTCTATCTCACTCACCTGATCCTCCTCTCCCCAATTCTTTAAGGCTTCCAGTTTTCTTGTTTTATCTACTCTAATCACCCAATCTTTACTTGTTGGGGGCTCCTCTTTTTGCCATTTTAAGGGGATAAGACTTTTGGCTGCATTTAGTAGATGGGGCAGGAGTGTTTTTCTATATTGCTTCACTGACATCTGCGTTCCATGGAACAAGCATGTCCATGGGTCTTCTGGAACATATTTTTTTGTATTTTTTTTTTTTATCAAGGATAAGATTTCTTTCCAGAATATTTTAATTTTTGGACATTCCCACCAGATATGGGATATTGTCCCAATCATCTGGCAACCTCTCCAGCAGTCTCTTGAATTCTCCTTCTGGAAATTTCCCAATTTATCGGGGTTATTGTACCACCTTGCGAGCAATTTGTAGTTCATTTCTTCAGTAATTGTGTCAATTGCTGATTTATGTACAAGCTGTAAACCTCTATCCCAAAGAATATCCTTACTACATGGTCCTAGATCTTTCTCCCATTTCTCTTTTAATGAGGGACCTATCTCCTTTGTTATTTTAAGCAATATTTTATAAACGTTTGAGACACTGTTTGCCACTCTATCCGACACACACATCTGTTCAAAGGGTCTTAGATCTTTCGCGTCTCTTAGTGGTTGGGGCAGAGTAGCAACAAAGTTTCTCAGTTGTATGTATTTCCACTCGTTTATTTTCCATTCCTTTTTTTTTTGTTTTAATTCTGCAAAACGTAAAAGTCTCCCTTGATCTATTATTTCTCCTAACCGGGCGTCCCTATCTTCTATCCATCTACCTAATTCCCTACCTTCTCCAGGTGCGAAAAATTTAGTATTTTGAAGCGGAATCAAAGGCGAATTGTGTTTCCAGCTCTTCTTTAAGTGAATCATGTCCCATATTTTAGGGCATGTCGTGTGATTATGTCTGTGCCCATTATTTGGTTTCACCTTGAGATCTATTGCACACGTGGGTGTGTGCCTGTTTGATACACCCGTGAGAACATCGGTCTGATAATATCTAAGAGCGCAGTACATTTTTAATCCTTTTATATCAACCATACCTGTTTGGTTGATTAGTTTGGCTATCCTAGAGCTACGCTTGGGCGGACGTACAGTTTGTGATCCTGGGGGCATTGACTTGTCCAAACTGTGGTCAAATGCCGTGTTTGAGTCCCCTCAACATAGTATATGACCCTCTACCAAAGGCAGTATTTTGTTAAACATTTGTTTGAAGAACTTTGTTTGGTCTTGATTGGGGGACATAGTATGAAATGAACATATACAGTTGTTCATCCAAAGTACCCTTGACCAGTATAAATCTTCCCTCTGGGTCCCTAAGTTCTGTTTAAGGGAGAATTTGCATGTTTTGGAAAATAGAATAGCCACCCCACGCTTTTTATCATCCGCTAGGTAAAATGTGGGATATTTTGCATGTAAAAAGGAGGGGTTGTATTTCTTCGGGAAATAAGTTTCCTGCAACAAGATGACATCTATCTTTTGATTATGGTATTCCTGGAATGCTTTTCTCCTTTTTATCAGGGAAATCAGCCCCTGTGTGTAATGGGATACTATTTTTATAGATGGTGTGGGAACTTTAGATAAAGCCATGGTGCCTGGGGGATATATGCCTCTCAAGATCGTCGTCACTTACCCTGCCTTCTCACAAGATGAAGGGGGATATCTCTTGTTTGGCTTGGATAACCAAGATGTGTCCTTTGGATTCTGATACACAGGAAGCTGTCTGAAAGAGAAATGGAGAAAAGAAAAGAGAGAAGGTAAAGAAAAGAAGAAAAGAGAAGTAGGCCAACGTCTAAACTGGACTCAGTCAGTTGGGGTGTGGCCTGCTCCACCCCAACTGTAAATAAACCATAGGTCCTGATCCTGTTATGAGGGAGCAGGTCCCCACCACATGGACTGCACAAGGGCATATCCATGAGGCAGGTGGAGGCGCCATCTGGCCGCCTCGGCAAGTACCCACCCAGGGGGCAAAGCTGATAAATCAAAAAACTGAAAGTGCTAACTAGGGATGGCCTTGCGGTTCCCCGGCGGTCGGTTCGCTGCAAAATTTGCTTGTTCGCTACCCACCAATTTTGCGAACACATGGCATTGTTAGCGGCGGCCATATTATTTTACATTGGGGAGAACTTTGACCCATGACACAGCCGTCAGGTGGCACGGGACAGCCAATTGAAACATTTCAGCACATGGACATGCCCCTACCTTATAAATAGACCAGAGCAGGCGGCAATTTCACATTCTGCTTTTTGTCAGCATATGGAGAGGTCTGCTGTGTTCATCAGGGAGAGATTGCCAGAAACAAATAGCTCTGTTAAGATCCACAAAAGTCCTTTTCAGGGCTGGTATAGTATTTGGTATAGGTCTACTACAGTCTCTTTTCAGTTTAGGGACAGGTATCCAGTCTGTGCTCTAGGGACAGATAGAGATTGGCAGTGACACAAATTGCTCTGTTAATGTTCACAAAAGTCATTTAAAGGGCTGCAATTTATTTGGTATAGGTGTACAGTTTCTGTTCAGTTTAGGGACAGGTATCCAGTGTGCTCTAGGGACAGATCCGCAGTGACACAAATCGCTCTGTTAATGTCCACAAAAGTCATTTAAAGGGCTGCAATTTAATTGGTATAGGTGTGCAGTTTTTCAGTTTAGGGACTGGTATCCAGTGTGCTCCAGGGACAGAGATCAGCAGTGACACAAATCGCTTTGTTAATGTCCACAAAAGCCATTTCAAGGGCTGCTATTTATTTGGTATAGGTGTGCAGTGCACTATATAGGGGTGTAATCCAAGGTATAATATACATTGTAATATAGAAAGCATATTATAGTGGATTTGTATTGTACACTGTGCAGCATTGTGACTGGTGTGGCGACTGAGCGTTGCTGCAGCAATACTACAAACAGTGACAAAAGCACTTTTAATGTATTTTAACTGGTGTGATACACCAATGGCCCCCCAATACCACATATTGAAGTGGGGTGTTATCTGAGTATACTTTTACAAGTGTATTTGTGTCCTGCAAAAATATTGCCTCTTTTGCTGTGTTAACTCTGCTACACACAGTGCCAAACTCACTGGCCAATTTTTTGAACAACTGGTGTGATAGACCAGTGGCCCCCCAATGCCACATATTGAAGTGGGGTGTTATCTGAGTATATTTTCCTAAGTGTATTTGTGTCCTGCAACAATATTGCCTCTTTTGCTGCGTTAACTCTGATACACACAGTGCCAAACTCACTGGCCAATTTTTTGAACAACTGGTGTGATAGACCAGTGGCCCCCCAATACCACATATTGAAGTGGGTGTTATTTAACAGTATACTTTTCTAAGAGTGTATTTTAGTCCTACAAAAATTTGGCCTTTTTTGCTGCGTTAACTGTTCTACACACAGTAACAACAGTTACTGGCCAATTATTTGTAGAACTGGTGTGATAAAACTGTGGCCCCCCAATACCACAGATTGAAGTGGGGTGTTATCTGAGTATACTTTTACAAGTGTATTTGTGTCCTGCAACAATATTGCCTCTTTTGTTGCATTAACTCTGATAAACACAGTGCCAAGCTCCCTGGCCATTTTTTTGAACAACTGGTGTGATAGACCAGTGGCCCCCCAATACCACATAATGAAGTGGGGTGTTATCTGAGTATACTTTTACAAGTGAATTTGTGTCCTGCAACAATATTGCCTCTTTTGCTGTGTCAACTCCGGTACACACAGTGCCAAACTCACTGGCCAATTTTTTGAACAACTGGTGTGATAGACCAGTGGCCCCCCAATACCACATATTGAAGTGGGGTGTTATCTGAGTATACTTTTACAAGTGTATTTGTGTCCTGCAACAATATTGCCTCTTTTGCTGTGTTAACTCTGCTACACACAGTGCCAAACTCACTGGTCAATTTTTTTTTGAACAACTGGTGTGATAGACCAGTGCCCCCCCCCCCCCCCCCCAATACCACATATTGAAGTGGGGTGTTATCTGAGTATACTTTCCTAAGTGTATTTGTGTCCTGCAACAATATTGCCTCTTTTGCTGCGTTAACTCTGATACACACAGTGCCAAACTCCCTGGCAAATTTTTTGAACAACTGGTGCGATAGACCAGTGGCCCCCCAATACCACATATTGAAGTGGGGTGTTATCTGAGTATACTCTCATAAGTGTATTTGTGTCCTGCAACAATATTGCCTATTTTGCTGCATTAAGTCTGATACACACAGTGCCAAACTCACTGGCCAATTTTTTGAACAACTGGTGTGATAAACCAGTGGCCCCCAATAGCACATATTGAAGTGGGGTGTTATTTAACAGTATACTTTTCGAAGAGTGTATTTTAGTCCTGCAAAAATTTGGCCCTTTTTGCTGTGGTAACTGTGCTACACACAGTGACAAAAGTTACTGGCCAATTATTTGTAGAACTGGTGTGATAAACCTGTGGCCCCCCAATACCACAGATTGAAGCGGGGTGTTATATACCTTTTTTCCAGATATACTGCGATTCTCTAGAGACTTTTGTCACAGGGTAATTTAAAACATGACAGGCAGAGGAAGAGACAGACACTTACGCAGGGGTGGTAGGGGTAGGGCAGGAGCAGTAGGCCGGAGCCAAAGTGTGAAGTTTCAGAAGGTGCGTTCGATTACGTCAAAGGACGCACCAGACTTGGTTGAGTGGCTCACTCAGCCTTCCTCTTCTGCACCCTCCTCATCCTCTCTATCTGCACCCTCTTCACTCTCTGCTGTGTGCACCCCCAAAGACACCACCACAAACACCACCACCACACCACATACTCTCCGCTTGAGTCACTGGAATTATTTTCCGATCCATCACAAGACATTTGCGATGCGCAGCCATTGTTGGCATCGGATCAGGAAGAGGAGGTAGCAACAGCCGCTACTCAGCAGTCTGACGACAGTACCCAGATGAGCCCAAGGAGGTTGGTCCCCGCTGTAGCTGCCTACTCCGAGATCTCGAATGTTAGTGGTGGGGAAGGTGACCTGGATGATGACGTGTCTATGGACGTCACGTGGGTGGCCGCAAGAGAGAAAGAGGAGGGGAGTTCAGAGGGAGAGATGGACCGGCAGATAGGGAGGAGAGGCAGGCAGAACTTGCATTGCACAAGAGGTACAAAGCAGACTGCAAATGTATCAGGAGCGAGCCATCAACCATGTACAGTCACATCTGGCGCTCCCAGGACGCTGGCACGTGGCTCTGCAGTGTGGGCTTTTTTAATGTGTCCGTTGCTGACAACAATGTTACCATTGGCAGCCTTTGCAGTCAACGCATACGTCGCGGTAAGCCCAACACTCACCTAGGGACGACCGCCTTAAGAAGGCACCTGAACTCCCATCACCGAGCCCAGTGGGAGCAACACCGTCAGAACCCACGAACACCACAAAGCCACACTCCAGGCCTTCACCGTCCAGCCTCTTCTCCTTCTCCTCTCTCCTCTCAATTGTCCTCCACTCCACCTTCCATCATGCCGTCGTCACGTTGTTCTGGAAAAAGGCAGGCTTCTGTGGCCCAAAATGTTGGAGCGGAAAAAAATGATGACACCGGATAACCCTCTTGGCCAACGTTTGACTGCTGGCTTGTCGGAACTGATAGCCCGCCAACTACTGCCATATCAATTAGTGGACTCGGAGGCCATTGGAACACCACAATGGAAGGTCCCAGGCAGGAAATATTTCTTGCAGAAGGCATTCCAGAGCTGTATGGCCATGTTCAGCGGCAAGTGAATATATCTCTGGCACACAGTGTTGGTGCCAAGATACATCTGACTACAGACACATGGTCTAGCAAACATGGGCAGGGAAGGTATATCACTTTTACTGCCCACTGGGTGAACCTTCTGACGGCCGTCAAGCATGTAACCCGTGGCCTGAAGAAGCGTGCGTCATCCATGCGAAACGCATTGACGTCACGCGCTGCTGCCCACCCACAACAGGGGACTCTTCACCCGTCTAAGTTCGCATGATGATTTTAAGCGGACGCTGCTACCAGCATGAATGGCGAAAGTGACGAGCAGGATTGAACAGACCAGTGGGAGGTTCTAAGAAATCGCGGACCTGTCTCGCAAAGCCTTCGATAGAGGATCCACATACAGAGTCAAGGGGATAGAGAAATGGCCGTGACCACCAGGCATCTAAACACGATGTAAAGACTCCGGTGATGCAGTAAGCACTCTGTTTGAATCTGCATTACGTGCTATATACGAGTGCGGTCTGAACTGTACACACCGTTGGAGGTCTACCTGGTGCGAGCCCTCGCTGTTCCTATATACAGTGTCTCCCCCCGTTATCTCTCTATGGCTACCTGAGGTCCATGCATTCGTGACCCTAAAGCTTCACACGGTCTATTCCCCTTCCACTGTACACTCCGGATCTAAAGCTGTTTAATCCATTATCTCTGATAATACTCAACTGATCTAAGATAAGTCCTAGATGACTCTTTATGAATTGTAGACCGCCAGAGGATACCTCGCCCTTCCTTCTTTCCCTCCCCTCCTTTCTGCATTATTTTTTGTTGCTATGGAATAGGAATAAGAAGGCCTTTATTACAAACATATTAACATGCTTGTTGGGACACTAACTCCATTTTTAAGCAAAAGTCTACCAATTTAAGTGACTGTTCAATCTGGCTGCCCTCACCTTCAAATAGAAGATTATCTGTTAATGTGTACTGGTTGGTAACCGCAGAAAGTCAGTGACATCACCTCACTTTAATATATTGATTTACATTTTAGCCGCCTTAGAGGGTTGGTTTTATGTGTTATTGCACTATTTCCAAATCAGCAGTTGTTGGTGGCATGCCGGCATTGATTCAGCGTTTGTGGTAATATTACAAGGTCCGATCGGGCCATATACTGCCAATGGCTGGATCTTTGCCTCACTACTACCCCCAGTGGGTGGTGTGGCCAGTAGCGTGTGTTTGTTTGCCATTGTGATGTTTTTAATGCTGTCTTATATGTAGTCTCGTTATATCTGATCCTCCAATGTGTGTCACGATCCCAGGATTTGGGACGTGCTCCAAATTGTTACCACTATGCCAGTTTTATCAGTAAAAATCTTCATATTTTTTGATATTTAGCAGTTGCAAGCATCCCTTTTTGCAACCTTTCTAAGGTCACAGCCTTTCTGTTTCCTCCTTTTTAGTTCACTCTAGCATCTCTTGGTTGCGGTGGCTCCCTGCCTATACTGGGCCAATTGGGAATTCCCTGTCGAGCCCTGGATGATAGTTGACCATGTGCCTTATGAGTTAGTCACAAGTGGCCCTATAGGTCTCCACACCACTCCATTTTTTACTACATGTAACCCATGGCACCTGCACCGTGGCAGGCCAGGAAAATCTCAGGCCATTTCAGAAGATCTTACACAGCCATGGCTCGCCTTGCTGACATTCAGCGGCAATACAACCAGCCCGTCAGGTGTCTTATTTGTGACTGCACGACGCGATGGAACTCAACGTTGCATATGCTTGATAGGTTGCTCCAACAGAAACGTGCAGTTAACGACTACCTGTACGAACTCTGCGGCAGGACAGGTTCTGGGGAGCTTGGGTTTTTTTCACCTCGCCAGTGGCTGCTCATGCGCGACGCATGCAGACTTCTGTGGGCGCATTCGATGAGATCGCCAAACTGGTTAGTCACAGCCATCTATGGACAGCATCACGAGTGGCTTCTCCCAATATGTTGATGTCTTCTTACAGCCTCTAGCACAATCCCTTCCTTCATATATACGAGACTCCACCCACCTTTTGGAATTATTATCCCCATACTCCTGGGACAAGAATTACCTTTGGCTCTCTTTGGACGTCAATTCTCTGTACACATCCATACCACACCCAGTTGGTCTAAGAGCCCTACAACACTTTTTAGTCCTTGACAACTTTATCAATACTGACCAAGCCACCTTCATCCTAGACGCCATCTCCTTCTGCTTAACCCATAATTACTTTGTGTTCCAAAATAATTTTTTCTCTCCAAATTAATGGTACTGCTATGGGAGCTAATTTTGCACCTTCATACGCTAATTTGAATATGGGTTTCTGGGAAACCTTACATATCTGGCATAACAACCCCTACACACAACATCTCATCTTTTATGGTCGCTACATAGACGACATAATCATCATTTGGGACGGCCCATCCTCCACAATTAACGATTTTGTTTCACACTGTAACAACAACTCTCTTGGCCTATCTTTCCATGTCTGGCACCACGAACATCTGGCCTTCCTAGACCTTGAACTAGGCCATGACGGTCCCACCATCTTTTCCCGCAACTACAGTAAACCCACAGCAGGGAACTCATATTTACACTTTAAAAGCTGTCATCATCCCCGATGGGTTAACAACATACCCAAAGGCCAGTTCTGTCGCCTCAGACAAACTTGCACGAGAGACTCAGACTACATCTCCCAAAGTAACCACCTCACAACCAAATTCATAGAAAAAGGCTATCCCTCATTAAACAGGCGTATAACACCTACCTACCTGGTAAACCTTCCTAAAAGGAACAGGATCCCACCAACACCACCATCCGCTTCATTACCCGGTTCCATGGCCAATACAAAAGCATGGAAAAGATTTTTTCCAGACATTGGAATATTTTGAAACAAGACCCCCCTCCTCTCCTCTAGTATCCGCGAAAACCCTTGCATCACATAGCGCCGAGCTCCGTCCCTAAAAAACAAAATCGCTCCTAGTCAACTCAAGCCCCCCAAGTCCAACCCTCTCTGCCTCATACCCCTCATAGGCATGTTTCAGTGTAAAAAACTTCGCTGTAAAACGTGCGAATTTGTCCAGCATGGACAAAAGTCATTTACACATAAAGGGAAAACTTTCCAGTTCGACAATTTCCACAACTGCTCCACCTACCACCTCATTTACTGTCTCACCTGCCCCTGCCATCTTTTGTATGTAGGGCGAACCATTTGCCCCTTGAGACAACGCTTCTGTCGACATAGACATTTTATAGAGACAGGAAGCGATAAGCATAGTGTGCCCCGCCATTTTTTAGAATTTCATCAACGTTCCACCTTGGGCCTACGGGTCTGGGTGTTAGAATCTATACCCAATAACCTACCTGCAGCTGAACGTTTCACATTGCTTTGTGAACGGGAAACATTTTGGATTTACACTTTAAATTCCCTTAGCCCTAATGGGTTGAATGAAGAATTAGACGTCAATACCATTATATAACAGCCTTATTTATCCCTTGTATACTTCTCCTCTAATGTTACCATTTATCATTTCAGGTTTCCCCTCTCTTTTTCATTGTTAGTCATTCAAATTTCTCCCATTAATTTGTAAGTATTTTGTCCCCCCCTCCTCCTTCCACACCCCAACCCCCCCTCCCCCCCATCTCTTTCTCCCCCTCCCCCCCACACCCCTCTCTTCCCCCTGTGCCCCCATCCCCACCGACCCTACTTAACACAACCCCCCCAAACCCCCCCCCCCATATATCTAATATAATATAATATAATATAATATAATATAATATAATATAATATAATATAATATAATATAATATATATCCAATTTATTTAATAATCATTTATTTAAAAATTATTATTATTTTTTTTTTTATTATTATTATTTTTTTATATGCCCAGCAGCCATGTATCACATCTTCATTATCCATGATGATGTTCTTGTTTTTTTTTTTTTTGCTTATTTTTGTTGTTCTTTCTGGTATGGTTAGGATCTGTTTATATTCACCATGACCAGTACTGTATACCCTCGAACATGTTGTACTGTACTATACATTCATTTTGTATATGGTCGCACTAGCTTAATTCATATATTTACCATGGTTTGTCTAGTAACATATTTACATACATTGTTGCCATATCTGCCTATTGTCCTTTTCTAAGTGACCCCTTATTACTTCTATTTCCTCACAACATTCTCAGTGTCTGTATTAATCAGCCCACAGTGTTGCCCTTTTAAGTACTTGTCGCCCTGTTTAATTGTCCGGGACACGCCCCCAGCATTTGCATATAAAAGACACTCTCTCTCCCTATGTTATTCACTTCAACTGAAGAAGGAGCCCTCCTGCAGACTCCGAAACGCATCTTAAAGCTCCCTCAGCCATCTTGCCAGTTTCCTGCCGCTGACGTCAGACGCCTTCCGGTTCCCTCCACGGCCGCATCTTTCTGATCTTCCCAATTGCCCGGACGCACACAGCCAGCTGGTCTGGCGCTCTGTACCTGAGGCACCCTGGATTGTGTGGACCCCTCTCACCATCGTGGAACCGTTTTGGACCTGACAGACGCTTTTATCCTTACTTTAATGTAAGTTACTACGTATTTATGTCATAATAAATCATAATCTTGCACTCAAGTGGCGCTCTTCCCTCCTCCTTTAGTCACAGCCAGGGCGCCATCAGTGACATTGTACCTTACGCCTTCTTTCTGGAGCGTGCATTGCGTTGTCATTGATCAAGCCGTCGAGGAGCAGGAAGATGAGGAAGTCGCAATGTTGGATGAATTCCCAGTGGGTGATAAACCATCTGAGACAAGTCAACAGCAGGAATCTGAAGAGGAGTCAGAGGAGGATGGTGCCGGGGGGGGGGATTAGGAGGAGCAAGAAGAGCATGCTTTAAACCTTTCTGGGATCCCTGGTGTTATCCGTGGGTGGGGGGAGGAGAACGAGGACGACATTATCCTGGCTGATGAGCTGGAAGCAGGCCACTACATCGCTTCCAGTTTAGTGCGAATGGGGGCTCCAGTGTTTTAAGGGGGACCCCCGTATAAAAAGCATAAAGGGCAAGGACCAGTACTGGGTGGCAATGCACTTAGACCCCCGGTACAAACAAAAAATGGCGGAAATGTTACCACAATCACAGAGGGCGGTGAGAATGCAGCACTTCCAGGCCTTGCTATGGGAAATGCTGCATTCTGCTTTTGTGTGCGCTGGCAGAGGAATTTCCAGTCATAGAGAGACAGTTGCGGGTAGCAATCCAACAGTGCCTGCAAGAAGAGGGCGGTTTGAAGATGTCTTGGTCACTTCAGATATGAGATCCTTCTTTCAGCCAAACCATTGACAGCTGTACTCCGGATCCAGCATCAGGGAACGCCTAGACTGACAGATTTCCGACTACATCGGGTTAACGGCCGATGTGGATGCTCTGAAGAGTGATGAACCCCCGGACTACTGGGTGGGCAGGCTTGACCTCTGGCCAGAGCTTGTACAATTTGCAATGGAACTGTTGGCTTGCCCCCCGTCCAGTGTCCTGGTCAGCGCAGCAGGGGGAATCATGACCGATAAGCGCACTCGCCTAGCTCATGACAGTGTAGACTACCTCACATTTATAAAAATGAATGAGGCATGGATCTCTGAGGAATTCAACACATGTGACCAGTAGACCATGTTTCATTGAAATTCCTCATGACAGGCCACAAATATCTGCCAGACCGCCATCCTCCTACAACAATTCCTGGTCCTGGGACCAATCCTGTTTAATTTATTCATAAATGATCTAGAGGAGGGGATATCTAGTACAATCTCAGTATTTGCAGATGATACTAAATTAGGCATGCCAATATCTTCTATGCAGGATGTGGAAATCTTGCAAGCAGACCTGAACAAAATAACGGGGTGGGCAACTACATGGCAGATGAGATTTAATGTAGAAAAATGTAAAGTAATGCACTTGGGGGCCAGAAACCAGAAAGCAAGCTACTCACTAGGGGGGGAACCTCTTGGTGAGTCTAGGATGGAAAGGGACCTGGGGGTACTGGTAGACAACAGGCTTGGCAGTGGCATGCAATGCCAAGCCGCTGCAAGCAAAGCCAACAGAATACTGGGTTGTATAAAAAAGGGGATTCACTCCAGAAATAAAGAGATTATTCTTCCACTCTACAAGACTCTGGTCCGGCCACATCTGGAGTATGCTGTCCAGTTCTGGGCACCGGTCCTCAGGAAGGATGTGCTGGAACTGGAGAAAGTCCAGAGAAGGGCAACAAAAATAATTAGGGGAATGGAGGACATCAGCTATGAGGAAAGACTACAAGCACTGAACTTATTCTCTCTGGAGAAGAGACGATTGAGGGGGGATATGATATCAATGTACAAATACTGTACTGGCGACCCTAGCATAAGGAACAAACTATTCAGAGAAAGGAGATACAATAAGACACGTGGCCACTCACTAAAACTTGAGGAAAGGCGGTTTAAAGTGCGTAAGGGGTTCTTCACTGTAAGAGCGGTAAGGATGTGGAATTCTCTTCCGCAAGCAGTCGTATCAGCGGGGAGCATTGATAGTTTCAAAAAACTATTGGATGGACACCTTAAAGACCACAACATACAGGGGTATACAATGTACGGTTAAAAGCAAACACACACACACATCATAGGTTGAACTGGATGGACTTGTGTCTTTTTTCAGCCTCACTAACTATGTAACTATGTCCTTGTCTTCGCTAAATACAGCGGCATAAAAGGCATTTCATGTCCATAGAATGCCAAATTTTCGCGGCCTTTCAGGGCCGACAATTATTTTTTCTGTGAATGCCTAATGTACCTCCAGCCACAGGATAAAACTTTCTTTGCTGTCAGGCAAACCCATGTGGGCTAATTTTTGGGGCCTATACTGGCTAACACTTACTTCTGTATCCTGTGAATGCCTAATGTACCTCCAGCCACCAAATACTACGTTCTTAGCTGTCAGGTAAACACATGTGGGCTAATTTTTGGGGCCTATACTGGCTAACACTTACTTCTGTATCTTGTGAATGCCTAATGTACCTCCAGCCACCGAATACTACGTTCTTTGCTGTCAGGTAAACCCATGTGGGCTAATTTTTTGGGCCAATACTGGCCGACACTTACTTCTGTATCCTGTGAATGCCTAATGTACCTTCAGCCACAGAATACAATGTTCTTAGCTGTCAGGTAAACATATGTGGGTTAATTTTTGGGGCCTGAAATGGCCGACACTTACTTCTTTATCCTGTGAATGCTTAATTTTTCAGACTGGAATTGAAAATCAATGGGTCTGTAAAGGTTCCGCCAAATTGTGGAATGGATGTGGGCCCATTTTACAGATGTGTCAATGAACCCTATATGTATTTGACATGTATTTACCGGCTGCTGTCAGTTCTAGCTGATTTATGAAAAAAATAAGTAGGAAATAGGGCAACTTTTCCAATTGCAATACTTCTGTTATGACATTGTCCATGTGCTGGGACTATTTGTGCACAGCTAGTAATTCTTCTGTGGCTGCAAATATGACCTAAAGGTTTTTAAAGTTCGCCTCCCATTAAAGTCAATGGGGCCCGCCGCGAACTCGCAGTTCGCAGACTTTTGAGAAAATTTGCGGCTGACGTTTGCGAACCGTTCCGGCCGATGTTCATCCATTACTATTGCTAACATGGACAAATGTGGAAAATTAGTAAACTTGACACTTGTCACCAAAGAACTTTAGAGCCTCTATAGGCTGCAGAATTTATGGGAGGTGAGTAAATAGGGATTGTGAAGGTTCCAGTGACAACAGTTGCAAGCAAAAATCCAGTAATCCTAGCAGGAGGAAATGCTCAGATGGTCGACATCGAAATCTGAAGTTCATGTACACCGAGAATATGGTTTTGGTTGAGTATGTGGCTCCTGTGTTTGACAAGTTCTTGGGTTCCCACATGTTTAGGAGTGATAAAGCATGGAAGAAAAAACAATGGAAAATCATGACCAGAGCTGAAAATGCAATGGGAGTAGCACCCCATTAAAGAAAACATCAATAAAAGATACCATGACATCAAAGGCAACATCAAAAGGAAAATGGCGTTGATCAGGAAGGAAAGGTTAGTCTGATTGTGTGTACTGACATTAGAAAGCATGACTACAAATGTCTGGAATTTGTATCAAGTAAATGGCACTTCTTCTTTTCTACTGTACTTCTTGGATGTCTAACTTCTTTTGCTTCATTGCTTATCCCTTTTCTTCTAGGCAAAAAAGTGGTGGCGGATTACAAGCTTGTGTTGAGATGTTGGAATAAGAGAAATTGCTGATGACTTACATCCATGAAGATACAGTTACAGGGACAGGGCTTGCTAAAGGTTTGGATACCTTGCACAACAAGAGAAGTAAGTACATCATGTTTACAAGTTTTCTAGATGCATATTCAATGCTGTCTTCTTCCTTGCAGCCCTACTGTATATGCTGACAGGAGGACCCCCCCCCCCTTTTAGAGTACAATACTCTTTTATTAAACTTGACCAACAGGTGGCCATGGAACATATTTGCCCAGAGCTGGATTTAACCTGAACTTGAGTAAGTATTCAAAATATGGCCCAACATTGGCTTATTCAGTGTCTGTTCTCTTGCAAATGACCCCACAGAAGAAGTAAACATCCTACTATTTTCTGTGGAAGCAAAGCAGATGTTCAAGATGTAGCCTTCTCTGCATCTAACAAGAATGATGAAATCAGGAGGTCTCAAGAACAGCAGCCTATTGTCAGCCCTGAGCTAGACAACCTTTGGCCACTGTCTAAACACTCCCAAAGTAAAGAAGCAGATGTTAATGCCAATTTGAGTTTGTCTAATCCACCCATCAACATACGATGTGCACGTACCATATGTCGCACACGTAATTTTGACTGAGAACAATGTGTTTATGAGCAACAACAGAGTGAGAGGTTCCGCCAGGCACAGCTAGAACATCATACAATCTTGGAGGGTAGTGTAACCCCTTGGAGCCTAAGCCTTTTTCTGTTATTTGTTTGGAAGTTAAAATCAGTATTTTGCTAGAAAATGACTTAGATGTCGTGACTTTGCTTCCAGATTTTTACATCAGAGACCTGATCAGAGCTTGTTTGGGTCTAAGACCAGCTGGAGGACGTGCCGACTGGTCGCTCGGGTTTCCTGGTGCCTAGACCAATACTTACATTACGCATGCAATTAATTATTTATTTCCTTCCGTGAATGGATTTTTAGCGCATTTTCATGCAATATTTATCGAGTGTTTTGCGGTAAATATCGCAAACCGATCCAGTACAAAAGGCATCCTGACACCTCAATATCTCATGCAAGTTGATTCTGTGACTGGAGCTCATTAAGACTTAAATGTTTGTAACTTTTTTCACTTTTTATTGAATTGTCGCTTTATATAAAAAATTTCGGGGAAAAAAAAAGCTTGAGGTTCAGCCTTTAGGCCTGGTATGATTTTAAAAAAGAAAAAATAAAGCACCCACCCCCAAAAAAGTTTCATACCACACCCTTCAGGAGAAGACAGTGATTATTGCTAATGGCTATAGCAGCTCTTAATGAACTATGAGGCCACTGGTTAGCATCCTCGTAGTTCATTGATCTTTCTGCTGTCAAGTAAATTTCTGCCCATATTGGAGGTAGGGGCAGACAGTTATCCTGAGAGTCTGCAGAAGCAGAACATTGCACCCATCACAGGTGCAATGCTCTGCAGGTCCCCTTAGAAATAAAAATACCTGCTAGCCATAATCACAAGTGAATCCAGCAGGCTGATTGTACCCATGTTGATTATTTGAATAACTTGGAACATTCAGCCTGCCCACACACTGTTCGAACTGTGGACGGTTCCTGCTGAACCCGCCAAGATTTGAACTTTCTGTGGAAGGCCTTACTCATTTACATGGGGGAGGTGGAAATCTGGGGCCCCTCTTATTTTAAAGGGGACTTCCATATTCTATTAGGTCCTCACATTTATCAGGCCAGAGATTTTGGGCAGAGGCCCTAGTTCCCTTCAGCGATGGGGAGAAGTTGTTTTGCCATGGGGTGGGGGGTCTGACAAAGTACCCTTCCCATGTTGACCATGTTGCGGGCATGTGGCTTAGCATGATTTAGAAGCAGAGACCACATGCTCACTGTCCCCTTTCTTTTTGCCAGCCAGGCTGTATGCTCATATAAGAACCTGGCATAGATTTTGAAGGGGGCCCCATGCTTTGTTTTGTGCATTCTCTATTAAAATCCATACCAGACCTTTAACTATCTTTTTTTCACAACATCTTGGTTGTTATGCTGCACCATACCATACTGTACAGACACTGGTGTCCTGGCAAACAATAATATAATTGTTACATTCCTTGCGTAAACACCGCCGGCGCGCTGGCAGCATCTCATAAACCAACAAGGGGGTTAAATGCATGGCCTTAAGGGGGAAGTTGTCAAGTTTAGTAGCAGTAGTAATACCACCACTAAATTGATCATTTCCTGCAGCACGCAGAGGTTTGTTTCAGTTGGAAAACGGGCCAAGATTCATGGCAAAACTTATTCCTTCTGTTAAGAGCTGATGCTTTCTATATACAGTATCTCACATCTGATCCTCAAACGGAAGGTGGGGGAGCGCAAGGTCTCTTAACATCCACCAGCTCCGTGATGTCATCATGGAGGGGTGGAAGAGGACTCCAGTGGAAACCTGGAATCTCTGGTGAACTCAATACCCAGGAGGGTTAAGACAGTGCTGGAAAATAATGTTTTTCACACAAAATATTGACAATTTGGACATTTTAACTTGGGGGTGTAATCACTTTTGTTGCCAGCCATTTAGACATTAATGGCTGTGTGTTGAGTTATTTTGAGGGGACAGCAAATTTACACTGTTATACAAGCTGTACACTAACTACATTGTAGCAAAGTGTAATTTCTTCAGTGTTGTCACATGAAAAGATGTAATAAAATATTTACAAAATGTGAGGGGTGTAGTCACTTTTGTGAGATACCGTACATTGACACCGGGATCCATTTTTAAAAAGTGAACTTAGCCCTTTAGCTTCTCTTTAAGATAAACTTAAAGGATAAGTTCATTAAAAAATAATAATAATTATACATTTTTTTTTTTGCATGTAAAAAGAGTGCATTTAATTTTTTTGTTATAAGGAGACTGCAGAGCATTGCACCTGCGATTAGCAGGTTGCCCGTGCAATGTTTGGCTCCTGCAGACTCTCAGGATAGTTATACCTCTGATATGGGGAGACAGTTACTTGACAGCAGAAAGAGGCTGCGGGTGAGCATCCATGTAGTTCTTTGATAACTACAAGCTGTCAGTCGCAATGGTGGTCGGAAAACTGTAAATGAATGATGCGGCCATATGCGTAGAGTCCTGCATGGCCACACTGTTTTTAAATTGTGATAAAGTGGATGCAAGCAGAGGATCCCCTGTCAACTATCATGGGGGGAAAAGCGACAGATGCTGGAACATGTTACATGTTCCACCCTGGGTGGAACATGCAACATATTCCAGAGGTGAACTTATCCTTTAAGCTGGCCATACATGGTAGAGATTTTTTTCATCTAATGAGCTGAATTAAAACTGTACTGAATGCCACATCAACACATTCGATGTGGATGGGGAAATCCTCCCCACTGTGTCATTGTATTCTAACAGCTGGTCTGCCCCATTGTCAGAATACACCGATCAGTGCTGCAGTCCATTTGTTGACTGGCTGCATGTTCATGAGAAGTTGATTGATAGGTTGATTTCTCATGCATTGGAAAAGCCATACATTGATCAAAATTGAGGCAAACTTTGATCCATGTAAGACCAGCTTAAAACAAAGTGTTATCTCTTTTTATATTCTGTGTACAATAAAATTATATGCACTGGAACAGTTTCATTTTATAAATTTGATCCATTTACTTGAGTTTTGTGTGTGTCACTTGTGGCACAGTAATTGAGTATCATGTGGATGCAATGCCTGTGATGTATGTGTGCAGTGTATACAGACAGAAGATTCTAAATCAAAATATGCCTCTTTGCCTCACTCAATAGTCAATGCAATGTAAAAATGCCCACTTTTTGCCACTGTGTACAAATGCATGTTGTCTTCATTAGGTATGAGCTTCAGTTTCAATTCAACCTGAACCCAGACTGTTCACTATTTGGCAATTGGGTAAACAAACTGGGGGCATGTGACTTTGTATGGTACAGTGTGGGGGGGGGGGGGGGATATGCTGTTCCTTTTTCAATTTTATTTTTTAGAAAATGGTGTCTCTTTTAAGAAACAATGGCATGGGGTCTCCCTAAAATGAATAAAAGACCCTTTTCCAGGCAAGCAGAGAACATTGAGCGTACACTCCCTCTGGAACCATACCAGGCCACATATCCTCAACAAGACGAGGTGGCAACTCTCCACCTTTATAAATTGCCTTGACTCCATGTTGAAGGGCCTCATCCCGTCATCCTGTAACTAAAATGGATGTTAGGGTCTGCAGGGAGACTTATGGAAATCTTGAAGCCCCCTTTAGAATAAGGTTTAATGCCTCCTCTAGGTGAATGAGTACAGGTTACATAGTTCCTCTTGTTCCTCATACACAAAATAATTGTAAATAGTAAAAGCAATAATAGTAACATAAACTGCCATGACTTTCACACCATGTAAGCCTTTTATTAGAAAAAATATATATAATTTACATACTTATTAACTTATTACAGGATTATATATATATATATATATATATATATATATATATATATATATATATATATATATATATATATATATATATATATATAGTGTGTATATATATATATATATATATATATATATATATGTATATATGCACAGCTGCATATTTTATAGGGCAGGTTAGCTGTAACCCACACCTCCAATTTCATCTCATTGATTGGACTCCAGTTGGGTGACATCTCACTCCAATTAGCTCTTGGAGATGTCATTAGTCTAGGGGTTCACATACTTTTTACACCTGTACTGTGAATGTTTACATGGTGTGTTCAATAAAAACATGGCAACATTTCATTCTTTGTGTGTTATTAGTTTAAGCAGACTGTGATTGTCTATTGTTGTAACTTAGATGATGATCAGATCACATTTTATGACCAATTTGTGGAGAAATCCAAATCATTCCAAACGGTTCACATACCTTTTCTTGCAGCTGTATATATATTTATGGGTACGGAAAGTATTCAGACCCCCGTAAATTTTTTACTCTTAGTTATATTGCAGCCATTTGCTAAAATCATTTAAGTTCATTCTTCTTCCTCATGAATGTACACACAGCTCCCCATATTGACGGAAAAACACAGAATTGTTGACATTGTTGCAGATTTATTAAAAAAGAAAAACTGAAATATCACATGGTCCTAAGTATTCAGACCCTTTGCTGTGACACTCATATATTTAACTCAGGTGCTTTCCATTTCTTCTGATCATCCTTGAGATGGTTCTACACCTTCATTTGAGTCCAGCTGTGTTTGATTATACTGATTGGACTTGAGTAGGAAAGCCACACACCTGTCTATATAAGACCTTCCAGATCACAATGCATGTCAGAGCAAATGAGAATCATGAGGTCAAAGGAACTGCCTGAAGAGCTCAGAGACAGAATTGTGGCAAGGCACAGATCTGTCCAAGGTTACAAAAATATTTCTGCTGCACTTAAGGTTCCTAAGAGCACAGTGGCCTCCATAATCCTCAAATGGAAGACGTTTGGGACGACCAGAACCCTTCCTAGAGCTGGCCGTCCGGCCAAACTGAGCTATCGGGGGAGAAGAGCCTTGGTGAGAGAGGTAAAGAAGAACCCAAAGATCACTGTGGCTGAGCTCCAGAGATGCAGTCAGGAGATGGGAGAAAGTTGTAGAAAGTCAACCATCACTGCAGCCCTCCACCAGTCGGGGCTTTATGGCAGAGTGGCCCGACAGAAGCCTCTCCTCAGTGTAAGACACATGAAAGCCTGCATGGAGTTTGCTAAAAAACACCTGAAGGACTCCAAGATGGTGAGAAATAAGATTCTCTGGTCTGATGAGACCAAAATAGAACTTTTTGGCCTTAATTCTAAGCGGTCTGTGTGGAGAAAACCAGGCACTGCTCATCACCTGTCCAATACAGTCCCAACAGTGAAGCATGGTGGTGGCAGCATCATGCTGTGGGGGTGTTTTTCAGCTGCAGGGACAGGACAACTGGTTGCAATCGAGGGAAAGATGAATGCGGCCAAGTACAGGGATATCCTGGACAAAAACCTTCTCCAGAGTGCTCTGGAACTCAGACTGGGCCGGAGGTTTACCTTCCAACAAGACAATGACCCTAAGCACACAGCTAAAATAACGAAGGAGTGGCTTCACAACAACTCCGTGACTGTTCTTGAATGGCCCAGCCAGAGCCCTGACTTAAACCCAATTGGGCATCTCTGGAGAGACCTAAAAATGGCTGTCCACCAACGTTTACCATCCAACCTGACAGAACTGGAGAGGATCTGCAAGGAGGAATGGCAGAGGATCCCCAAATCCAGGTGTGAAAGACTTGTTGCATCTTTCCCAAAAAGACTCCTGGCTGTATTAGATCAAAAGGGGGCTTCTACTAAATACTGAGCAAAGGGTCTGAATACTTAGGACCATGTGATATTTCAGTTTTTCTTTTTTAAATCTGCAACAATGTCAACAATTCTGTGTTTTTCTGTCAGTATGGGGTGCTATGTGTACATTCATGAGGAAGAAGAATGAACTTAAATGATTTTAGCAAATGGCTGCAATATAACAAAGAGTGAAAAATTTAAGGGGGTCTGAATACTTTCCGTACCCACTGTATATATATCTGAAAATAGCCTTCCTAAATCCACCATTAATCATATCATCCAAGGATATAAATCTTTGCCAAACCCAATAGCCCATGGCATGACAACCCACCTAGCCCCATGTTCACCCACCAATACATTTGTCACAAATGACAGATCCCCACCAGCTTCTCTTTGTAAACAAATGGGCCAGGAAGGCTGGGTGACTTCATTGGCCAAATATTGCCAATTATGTCACCCATTATTGCTACCACCACTAAATGACAGAATCCAGGCTGTCATTTGCAAACAGAAAAGTGTCACTTTTTGAAATACTTCACACTGCTCGTCAATTTCATATGAAGGTTTAAGGTATCCCCAAAGCATGTTATTTAAAGGATTCCTTTATTTTTTTATTTCAATATATTTTTTAGATTTTCAGAAGCACAGAAGAATATACAAAAAGTCTGATTTGAGTATAAGAAAACCTTGGTACATTGTTCAGAGTCATGTCATAGAAATATTAAATGAGAACAGCCAATAATAGCAATGTAGAATATTTACCATCTCTACAACAATTGGCATATTCGACCCTGATAACATCATTCCACATCATGACAAGCAACACTATTTAAATACAAGAATGCAAAAAAAAAAAAAAAAAACATCCATCCAAACCATTGATGGTATAAAGAAAAAGAGAACAACAAACATAGAAGTGCTCATGGGTACTTCAATCTAAGGTAGCGAAAGTCACAATTTGTAATAATGACAACCTTAAACCGTGTGTATTTTTTGCGTTATCCTTTCCCATGAGTTCCAATTTTTGTGGAACTTATCCATTTGGAACACAGACTATGCTATATATTTTCTATTGTCATAGGTTAGAGCATGGGTGTCCAACCTTTTGGCTTCTCTGGGCCACATTGAGTGTAGAGAAATTTTCTCGGGCCGCATATAAAATATATACTATAGTAAAGGTATATAAGTATTAAAATGCTGCTGCACCCTTCTAGCGATGCCGTGCCCCCCGCACTAATTTAACACAACTAGCATGATCAAATGAAATGGAATCAGTATACAGAGGTTTACTTCTTCTGAGACATAATAAAGGAACACTCTAACCACCATGACCACTTCAGTGATTTCAAGTGGTCATGGTGGTAGGAGTCATAAACACTTCACATGCAGGAATATTTGCAGTCATGTGCTGGGGGCTAGTTGCACCCCTAGCACATATGACTTAGGCAGCCAGAAAATGTTATGTCCTTATTCATACATGTATGAACAAGGACATGACATAATATGACAAAACATAACCAGTTATTACTGTAAAAAACATATTGCAACAATTTACACACACTAATGCACATACCTTTTCTACTTATTTTGCAGACTGCTGGCGGCTACTGCTGGTGGGTACTGCTGACGAGTACTGCTGGTGTGGTTACTGCTGGCGGTTACTGCTGGTGGGTAGTGCTTGCGGGTACTGCTGGCAGTTACTGCTGGTGGTTACTGCTGGTGGGTAGTGCTGGCGGTTACTGCTGGCAGTTACTGCTGGAGGTTACTGCTGGTGGGTAATGCAGGCGGTTACTGCTGGCGAGTAATGCTGGTGGGTAATGCTGGTGGGTACTGCTGGTGGGTACTACTGGCGGGTAGTGTTGGTGGGTAATGCTGGCTATTACTGCTGGTGGTTACTGCTGGCGGTTACTGCTGGTGGGTAATGCTGGTGGTTACTGCTGGCAGGTAATGCTGGTGGGCATTGCTGGCACGGCTGGTGGGTACTGCTGATCATGATGTCGGATACTGCTGGAGGAGGCAGCGGCTGCAGTAGAGAGCAGAGTCACTGCTTCCTGTATAGCTCCTGTCATACAGTAGCGGAGCCAGAGTTCTAGCTGGGGTGGCAATTGCCACCCCAGACGAAGTCCTTGCCACCCCTGTTGCCACCCCACTTAAAACATTACACCCTAATCACCCTTGTGCAGTGCTTCTGCCATGGCCGCAGCCGCTGTGTCTGCTGCTCTCTGCCCCTGGCCGCTCAGCTCCCGAACCCAATCCTGTCGGCACCGCCCACTGTAGACTGGTGGGGGAGGCGTGCGGTGCGGAGACTGAGAGGGACTGTCTGGGGAAGGGACTATCCTGTGCAGCGGCCGCCCAGCGCAGCGTGGGAGAGAACCAGGCAGTGAGCAATCGAAGAAGGTAGGTAAGAGACCACTACTGTAGTACTGCCTGACTGTACTCGTGACTGACTGAGTAGTGAGAAGTCTGTAAAGGAAACGGGATCTATCTTATGGGGAACCTGCCCTTGCCCAATGCCTGGCCTGCTGACTGTAAGGGGGGGATCTATATGGGGGACCTCACCTCACCCTGGCCTGCTGTAAGGGGGGATCTATATGGGGGTCCTCACCTCACCCTGGCCTGCTGTAAGGGGGGATCTATATGGGGGAACAGGTCCCCCATATAGATCCCCCTTACAGCAGGCCAGGGTAAGGTGAGGTCCCCCATATAGATCCCCCTTACAGCAGGCCAGGGTGAGGTGAGGACCCCCATATAGATCCCCCCTTACAGCAGGCCAGAGTGAGTTGAGGTCCCATATAGATCCCCCCTTACAGCAGGCCAGGGTGAGGTGAGGTCCCCCATATAGATCCCCCCTTACAGTAGACCAGGGTGAGGTGAGGTCCTGTCCTCCATATAGATCTCCCCCGTACAGTAGGCCAGGGTGAGGTGAGGTCCCCGGACCTCACCTCACCCTGGCCTGCTGTAAGGGGGGATCTATATGGGGGATGGGACCTTACCTCACCCTGGCCTACTGTAAGGGGGGATCTATAGGGATCTATATGGGGGACGGGACCTCACCTTACCCTGGCCTACTGTAAGAGGGGGATCTATATGGGGGACCTCACCTCACCCTGGCCTGCTGTAAGGGGGGATCTATATGGGGGACGGGACCTCACCTCACCCTGCCCTGCTGTAAGGGGGGATCTATATGGGGGACCTCACCTCACCCTGGTCTGCGTTAAAGGAGGATCTATGGGGAACCTGCCCTGGCCTGCTCAAAAGGGGGATATATGGGGATCCTGCTCTAAAGGGGATCTATGCCATAGATCCCCCTTTAGAGCAGGGTCCCCATAGATCCCCCTTTAGAGCAGGGTCCCCATAGATCCCCTTTATATCCCATTTAATACCTTGCCACCCCTTTGCCACCCCTGTTTTAAAAGTCTAGCTCCGCCACTGCTGTCACAGGCGGAGTGCATTTCATATCACTCAGTCTGTAATAGAGCCAGAACTATACAGGAAGCAGCGGCTCTTGTCACTGACTGCAGACATCCTGAGATTGCATGGCACTTGCGGGTGTCTGTGAGCCGCTGGCGGTGGGTTTCATTGCCTGCGGTTTGGGTTGGACATGCCTGGGTTAGAGCAAGATGTCTTTTTATTTCATTCATACCTGGTGGCTAAGGATTTGTTTATTTTTATTGTCGCCCTTTAAGCCACAATATAAGACCCCCTCTCCATGAACAGTATATATTTTTTTTACTTTTGCATTGGTACATGTTCCTATGATTGTGGCCAGCTACCCATGCCCCCTTTTTAACAAAGACTTTGAAAACTGGCCTTAAAAATGTTAATAAAAAAAAACAAATTTGTCTCCTATAGACTTCAATGACGTTTGGTGCTTTGTTTGGGTTAGCAGATTTCTTCCTGGGTTTACTGAATCTCCTCTAAACCAAACTCTGCCCATTTCAATTGTCCCTAGTTTTTGTCCAGTTCTACGTAAAGTTGGATGCTATGGGTTACAGGATGAGAGAGTTCTTTCCTCAGAGAGGACACAGATTTCAATAATAATGTGCATTGGGAGGAAAGGTTTTTTTTCCTAACTGGGTCCTCTATAATAGTCTTATTACATTTATATCATTTTTTAATAATTAATGTGATACCTACCATGCTTTGGAGTTGGTAAAGGAGACAAGTTTAGAGGCATTATTCATAGATACAAAATATGGAAAAATCTTTATTGATGTACAAAATGTGTAAAAACACTAGTAAATAGACCTTAACAGGCCTACTATATATTAAACACATTTAAAAATGAGAAGCCATGAGCAAAAAAATCACTTGTTTTTCTATAAACATGTATATTTGTATCCGTGGATTTTAATCTGCCAATAAATTATTCGCATAATGCACTCTTTAGAATGCATACCCAAACCAGTAACTGCAATAATCACCAAGATAGATTTATATCTCTCTACCCAGAGACTCCAGGTAGAGAGATATGAATATATCTTGATTTTTTTTGTAGTTATCGCTCTGGGTATTTATTTGACACAGTACAATAAATGAATAATTTATTGGCAAAGTAAAATTTATGGATACAAATTCACATGTTCATAGGAAAACATATGGGGATTTGTGTTTGTGGCTTATCTTTATTAAATGTTTTTATTATATGATAGGTCCATGAAGATCTTTTTTTTTTTCTAATGTTTTTATGCATTTTTATACACTAAAAGTTTTCCCTATACAGTATGTTTCTGATCTATGAACTTGATGCCTATAGATGTGATGTATTTCTCCTTTTCCTACTCCATCCTAAACTGAAAAAGGGTTTGGCTCTACATATACTTTAAGTGTAGCTGTAACAGATTGATAATTGCTGATAATATTTTTATCCAAAGAGGAACAATAAAAAGAAACAATGAAAGTCTTTAGGCAGAAATCCACTAATCAGTAAAATGAACTCTGTAGTTCAGGGGTAGGCAACCTTTGAGAGGTGGAGATCTACTTAAACAACATGAAAGAAATCAAAGATCACCGGATTCAGCTGCTTGATTTAAAAAAAAAAAATACATTTATTAGCAAGGCCTAACTAAATGGTAAGAAAAACTTAGAAACAGATAATAAAGCAACTGTCACTGTAAAAATATAAACTTACAGTAGAGAAGTGGGCAGAGGTTGGTGTCAGTAGGGCAGTGGATGGTGTCAGTCAGTAGAGCATTGGATGGTGCCAGTAGGACAGTGGACCTTTTCAGCACAGCGGAGGACCATCCTCCTCTTCCTCTTCTCGGTACTGATCACTCACTGTGTCACAAGTTAGCCTGCAATTTCCTCTTTGTGTATTCTTACCTCCTTGCTTTAGTGATTTTCTACCCTGGTCCCTTCCACCTGTGTGGTTTGGCTATGCCCACCTATGGACATCTCCTGCTATTCCGTGGGTTTTTATTTCCTCTCCATTCCATCACTTCCTGGCCCACCTCCTAGGTTGTTTTCTTATATGACTTGCTCAGTGTAGTCCACATTGCCTGAGCAACTTTGAAGTTCTCTGAGCTCCCGTTCGCTTGCTACTTGTGTATCGTGGGCCTGAGTACCGGTGTACCTTTGCCTGCTTCGTTCACAGTCTGTGCTTGTTTGCTGCCTGTTCTGACCTCAGTTTGTCTTCTGGATTTCCTTTTTTACATATACAGTGCCTTGCGAAAGTATTTGGCCCCCTTGAACTTTGCGACCTTTTGCCACATTTCAGGCTTCAAACATAAAGATATAAAACTGTCATTTTTTGTGAAGAATCAACAAGTGGGACACAATAACGAACTGGAACCAAATTTATTGGATATTTCAAACTTTTTTAACAAATAAAAAATTGAAAAATTGGGCGTGCAAAATTATTCAGCCGCCTTAAGTTAATACTTTGTAGCGCCACCTTTTGCTGCGATTACAGCTGTAAGTCACTTGGGGTATGTCTCTATCAGTTTTGCACATCGAGAGACTGAAATTTTTGCCCATTCCTCCTTGCAAAACAGCTCGAGCTCAGTGAGGTTGGATGGAGAGCATTTGTGAACAGCAGTTTTCAGTTCTTTCCACAGATTCTCGATTGGATTCAGGTCTGGACTTTGACTTAGCCATTCTAACACCTGGATATGTTTATTTGTGAACCATTCCATTGTAGATTTTGCTTTATGCTTTGGATCATTGTCTTGTTGGAAGACAAATCTCTGTCCCAGTCTCAGTTCTTTTGCAGACTCCATCAGGTTTTCTTCCAGAATGGTCCTGTATTTGGCTCCATCCATCTTCCCATCAATTCTAACCACTTGCCGACCGCTCACATTGGTGCTACTGCGGCAAAGTGGTTCGATTCCGTCCAGAAACGTAGACCTACGTCGCTGGACTCCTCCCCTTGTGGGCGGCGCGCGCCGCCGGATGCTCGATCCCGCTGTATTCAGTTACAGCGGGAGTCGGGCCTCTTCCTCGATCGTCGGGGATCGAGTGTGGTGATCCGCCCGCTTATGTAAACAAAGCGGGCAGATCTTCTAAGTGACAGGCAGGGTCAGATTGCAGGATTCAGCATAGCTGAACCTGTGATCTGTCCCTGTATCACACAGTCCCCTCCCCCCACACACGTCAGTAAGCACCAGGCATACATTAACCCCTTGATCACCAATAAAAATGAACCCCTTCTCTGCCAGTGTCATTTCTACAGTAAAAGTGCACATTTATAGCACTGATTACTGTAGTAATGTCACTGGTACCCCCAAAAGTGTCAAAAATGTCAGTCAAGGGTCCGATCTGTCCGCCGCAATGTCGCAGTCCTGCAAAAATAATCGCAGATCGCCGCCATTACTAGTTAAAAAAAAACAATAAAAATGACATAAATTTCCCGTAGTTAGTAGCTGCGATAACTTTTGCACAAACCAATCAAAATACGCTTATTGTGATTTTTTTTTTTTACCAAAAATATGTAGCAGAAAACAAATTGGCAAAAAAAGTTAAAAAATTTAGATATTTACATTTTTTTTGGGGAATTTCATATAAAAAAATGTGAAAAATATTGTTATTTTTTCAAAATTGTCGCTCTTTTTTTGTATATAGCGCAAAAAGTAAAAATCGCACAGGTGATCAAATACGACCAAAAGAACGCTCTATTTGTGGGGAAAAAAAGAACATAAATTTATTTTGGGCACAGCATCGCACGACCGCGCAATTGTCCGTTAAATAACGCAGTGCTGAATCGCAAAATATGGCCTGGCCAGGAAGGGGGTAAAATCTTCCGGTCTTAAAGCGGTTAAAAATACGCTCATTGACAATTTTTTTGTCAAAAAACTGTAGCTAAATACATTTTGGCCTAAATTTATGACAAAAATTGAATATATTAGATATTTTTTAACTGTAAATGTAAAAAAATATTGTTAGTTTTTCAAAATTTTCGCATTTTTTTATTAATCTCGCAAAAAATAAAAAGCGCAGAGGTGATCAAATACCACCAAAAGAAGGCTCTCTTTGTGGGAAAAAAGGACTTAAATTTAGTTTGGGTACGGTGTTGCATGACCGCTCAATTGTCAGTTAAAGTCGCACAGTGCCGAATCGCAAAAAGTGGCCTGGACGTAATACAGCAAAATCCTCTGGTGGTAAAGTGGTTAACCATCTTCCCTATCCCTGCAGAAGAAAAGCAGGCCCAAACCATGATGCTGCCACCACCATGTTTGACAGTGGGGATGGTGTGTTCAGGGTGATGAGCTGTGTTGCTTTTACGCCAAACATAACGTTTTGCATTGTTGCCAAAAAGTTAGATTTTGGTTTCATCTGACCAGAGCACCTTCTTCCACATGTTTGGTGTGTCTCCCAGGTGGCTTGTGGCAAACTTTAAACGATACTTTTTATGGATATCTTTAAGAAATGGCTTTCTTCTTGCCACTCTTCCATAAAGGCCAGATTTGTGCAGTATACGACTGATTGTTGTCCTATGGACAGAGTCTCCCACCTCAGCTGTAGATCTCTGCAGTTTATCCAGAGTGATCATGGGCCTCTTGGCTGCATCTTTGATCAATCTTCTCCTTGTATGAGCTGAAAGTTTAGAGGGACGGCCAGGTCTTTGTAGATTTGCATTGGTCTGATACTCCTTCCATTCAGCAAAAGGTGGCGCTACAAAGTATTAACTTAACGGGGCTGAATACTCCTTCCATTTCAATATTATCACTTGCACAGTGCTCCTTGGGATGTTTAAAGCTTGGGAAATCTTTTTGTATCCAAATCCGGCTTTAAACTTCCCCACAACAGTATCTCGGACCTGCCTGGTGTGTTCCTTGTTCTTCATGATGCTCTCTGCGCTTTAAACCGACCTCTGAGACTATCACAGTGCAGGTGCATTTATACGGGGACTTGATTACACACAGGTGGATTCTATTTATCATCATTAGTCATTTAGGTCAACATTGGATCATTCAGAGATCCTCACTGAACTTCTGGAGAGAGTTTGCTGCAAGTAAACGGGCTGAATAATTTTGCACGCCCAATTTTTCAGTTTTTTATTTGTTAACAAATTTTGAAATATCCAATAAATTTCGTTCCACTTCATGATTGTGTCCCACTTGTTGTTGATTCTTCACAAAAAATGACAGTTTTATATCTTTATGTTTGAAGCCTGAAAAGGTTGCAAAGTTCAAGGGGGCCACATACTTTTGCAAGACACTGTA
Source organism: Pelophylax lessonae (assembly GCF_965119305.1). Classification (NCBI taxonomy): domain Eukaryota; kingdom Metazoa; phylum Chordata; class Amphibia; order Anura; family Ranidae; genus Pelophylax; species Pelophylax lessonae. Next base: position 377,548,433 of record NC_138772.1, on the reverse strand, counting down.
CATATATATATATATATATATATATATATATATATATATATATACACAGCTGCAAGAAAAAGTATGTGAACCCTTTTGGAACGATATGGATTTCTGCACAAATTGGTTATAAAATGTGATCTGATCATCATCTGAGTCACAACAATAGACAATCACAGTCTGCTTAAACTAATAACACCCAAAGAAGGACATGTTGCCATGTTGTTATTGAACACACCATGTAAACATTCACAGTGCAGGTGGAAAAAGTATGTGAACCCCTAGACTAATGACATCTCCAAGAGCTAATTGGAGTGAGATGTCAGCCAACTGGAGTCCAATCAATGAGATGAGATTGGAGGTGTTAGTTACAGCTGCCCTGCCCTATAAACACACACACACCAGTTCTGGGTTTGCTTTTCACAAGAAGCTTTGCCTGATGTGAATGATACAATTACTCCTGACCGTTGTGCACGTCTGATCTGCAATTACAGGAAACGTTTGGTTGAAGTTATTGCTGCCAAAGGAGGTTCAACCAGTTAGTAAATTCAAGGGTTCACATACTTTCCACCTGCACTGTGAATGTTTACATGGTGTGTTCAATAAAAACATGGCAACATTTCATTCTTTGTGTGTTATTAGTTTAAGCAGACTGTGATTGTCTATTGTTGTGACTTAGATGATGATCAGATCACATTTTATGACCAATTTGTGCAGAAATCCAAAACATTCCAAAGGGTTCACATACTTTTTCTTGCAGCTGTATATATATATATACTGTATATCTCAAAATAAATAGCCTTCCTAAATCCACCATTAATCATTTAATCATATCATCCAACGATATAAATCTTTGCCAAATCCAATAGCCCATGGCATGACAACCCACCTACAGTAGCCCACTGATGTTCACCCACCAATCAGGGCCGGACTGGGAATAAAGACCAGCCCTGGAAATAATTTCATACCAGCCCCATAACATTAGTATGCCAGCCCCAGTGGTGTAGCATGGGTTGTCAGCACCCAAGGCAAGGCGAGTAATATGCGCCCCTAACCAACGGACATTTAGCGCTCTCTGTCTCCCTACCACTCATACAGAATTAAGGACAGCCTAGCTGGGAGGCCACAGGCTCTAGGAACAGCCCAGCTGGCCCCCCTTCCCCACTATCTAATACACTGCTTACCCACTATCTAATACACTGCTGGCCCCCCTTCCCCACTATCTAATACACTGCTGGCCCCCCTTCCCCACTATCCAATACACTGCTTACCCACTTCCCCACTATCTAATACACTGCTGGCCCCCTTCCCCACTATCTAATACACAGCTGGCCCCCCTTCCCCACTATCTAATACACTGCTGGCCCCCTTCCCCACTATCTAATACACTGCTGGCCCCCCTTCCCCACTATCCAATACACTGCTTACCCACTTCCCCACTATCTAATACACTGCTGGCCCCCTTCCCCACTATCTAATACACAGCTGGCCCCCTTCCCCACTATCTAATACACTGCTGGCCCCCTTCCCCACTATCTAATACACTGCTGGCCCCCTTCCCCACTATCCAATACACTGCTGGCCCCCTTCCCCACTATCCAATACACAGCTGGCCCCCTTCCCCACTATCTAATACACTGCTGGCCCCCTTCCCCACTATCTAATACACAGCTGGCCCCCTTCCCCACTATCCAATACACAGCTGGCCCCTTCCCCACTATCTAATACACTGCTGATGGCCCCCCTACCCACTATCTAATACACTGCTGGCCCCATTCCCCACTATCTAATACACTGCTGGCCCCCCTCCCCACTATCTAATACACTGCTGGCCCCCTTCCCCACTATCTAATACACTGCTGGCCCCCTTCCCCACTATCCAATACACTGCTGGCCCCCTTCCCCACTATCCAATACACTGCTGGCCCCCTTCCCCACTATCCAATACACTGCTGGCCCCCTTCCCCACTATCCAATACACAGCTGGCCCCTTCCCCACTATCTAATACACTGCTGATGGCCCCCCTACCCACTATCTAATACACTGCTGGCCCCATTCCCCACTATCTAATACACTGCTGGCCCCCTTCCCCACTATCCAATACACTGCTGGCCCCCTTCCCCACTATCCAATACACTGCTGGCCCCCTTCCCCACTATCCAATACACAGCTGGCCCCTTCCCCACTATCTAATACACTGCTGATGGCCCCCCTACCCACTATCTAATACACTGCTGGCCCCCTTCCCCACTATCCAATACACAGCTGGCCCCCTTCCCCACTATCCAATACACAGCTGGCTCCCTTCCCCACTATCTAATACACTGCTGATGCCCCCCCTACCCACTATCTAATACACTGCTGGCCCCATTCCCCACTATCTAATACACTGCTGGCCCCCCTCCCCACTATCTAATACACTGCTGGCCCCCTTCCCCACTATCTAATACAATGCTGGCCCCCTTCCCCACTATCTAATACACTGCTGGCCCCCTTCCCCACTATCCAATACACAGCTGGCCCCCTTCCCCACTATCTAATACACTGCTGGCCCCCTTCCCCACTATCCAATACACAGCTGGCCCCCTTCCCCACTATCTAATACACTGCTGGCCCCCTTCCCCACTATCTAATACACTGCTGGCCCCCCTCCCCGCTATCTAATACACTGCTGATGGCCCCCCTACCCACTATCTAATACACTACTGATCCCCCTGGCCCCCTCCCCCTAATACAATGCTGAGCTAACCCCTAATACAATGCTGCCCCCCCAGCCCTCTCCCCCTAATACAATGCTGATCTCCATGGGCCCCTCCCCCTAATACAATTCTGATTCCTTCCTCCACCTAATACACTGCTGATCCCCCTCCAACCTCCCTAATATACTGCTGACCCCCCCCCCCCCGGCTCTCTCCCCCTAATACAATGCTTATCCTCTCCCTAATACAATGCTGATCCCCCCTCCCCCTTATACAATGCTGATTCCCCCTCCCCCTAATACACTGCTGATCCCCCTCCCACCCCCCCTAATATACTGCTGACCCCCCTGGCCCCCTCCCCCTAATACACTGCTGACCCCCCTGGCCCCCTCCCCCTAATACAATGCAGTTCCCCCCTCCCCCTTATACAATGCTGCCCCCCAGCCCTCTCCCCCTAATACAATGCTGTTCTCCCCGGTCCCCTCCCCCTAATACAATGCTGTTCTCCCCGGTCCCCTCCCCCTAATACAATGCTGATCCCCCCTCCCCCTAATACACTGCTGATCCCCCTCTAACCCCCCTAATATACTGCTGATCCCCCCCCGGCCCCCTTCCCCTAATACAATGCTGATCCCCCTCCCCCTAATACAATGCTGTTCCCCCAGCCCCCTCCCCCTAATACACTGCTGACCCCCCTGGCCCCTCCCCCTAATACACTGCTGACCCCCTGGCCCCTCCCCCTAATACAATACTGATCACCCCCTCCCCCTAATACAATACTGATCACCCCCTCCCCCTAATATACTGTTGACCCCCCTGGCCCCCTCCCCCTAATATACTGTTGACCCCCCTGGCCCCCTCCCCCTAATACACTGCTGACCCCCTGGCCCCCTCCCCCTAATACAATGCTGTTCCCCCCCCCAGCCCTCTCCCCCTAATACAATGCTGTTCCCCCCCCCCAGCCCTCTCCCCCTAATTCAATGCTGTTCTCCCCGGTCCCCTCCCCCTAATACACTGCTGATCCCCCTCTAACCCCCCTAATATACTGCTGACCCCCCCGGCCCCCTTCCCCTAATACAATGCCGATCCCCCTCCTCCTAATACAATGCTGTTCCCCCGCAGCCCCTTCCTCCTAATACAATGCTGACCCCCCTTGCCCCTTCCTCCTAATACAATGCTGACCCCCCTTGCCCCTCCCCCTAATACGATGCGGATTCCCCCCTCCTCCTAATACAATGCTGTTCCCCCCTACCCCCCCCCGGCCCCCTCCCCCTGATACAATGCTGTTCCCCACAGCCCCCTCCTCCTAATGCAATGCTAACCCCCGGCCCCCTCCCCCTAATACAATGCTGTTCCCCCCCCCCCTCTCCCCCTAATTCAATGCTGTTCTCCCCGGTCCCCTCCCCCTAATACAATGCTGATTCCCCACCTCCCCCTAATACACTGCTGATCCCCCTCTGACCCCCCTAATATACTGCTGACCCCCCCCAGCCCCCTTCCCCTAATACAATGCCGATCCCCCTCCCCCTAATACAATGCTGTTCCCCCCCAGCCCCCTCCTCCTAATACAATGCTGTTCCCCCGCAGCCCCTTCCTCCTAATACAATGCTGACCCCCCTTGCCCCTTCCCCTAATACGATGCGGATTCCCCCTCCCCCTAATACAATGCTGACCCCCCGGCCCCCTCCCCCTGATACAATGCTGTTCCCCACAACCCCCTCCTCCTAATGCAATGCTAACCCCCCCTCCCTCTAATAAAATGCTGAGCCCCCCGGCTCCCTCCCCCTAATACAATGCTGTTCCCCTCAGCCCCCTCCTCCTAATACAACACTAACCCCCTCCCCCTAATAAAATGCTGACCGCCCCCCTCTCCCTAAAAAAATGCTAACCCCCCCAAGGCCTCCTCCCCCTAATACAATGCTAATTTCCCCCTCCCCCTAATACAGTAGTTTCCCCCCTCCCCTAAATTTGGGAGGGGGGGGCGCATCAGCATTGTATTAGGGGGAGGGGGTCAGTATTGTATTAGGGGGGTCAGCATTGTATTAGGGGGGTCAGCATTGTATTAGGGGGGTCAGCATTGTATTAGGGGATCAGCATTGTATTAGGGGGGGTCAACATTGTATTAGGTCAGCATTATATTAGGGGGTCAGTATTGTGATAGGATAGCCCCCCCCCCCCCCCGGCATTTACTCTTACCTGGCTGTTTACATGTGGCAGCTCAGGTTCTGCTGCTCCGCTCAGGTCACACTGTGACCTGTCCTTCTGCTGCGATGATGCTGCTGGGGGAGGGATCGGCGCCATCATGCAGAGATGCAGGAGATGATGATCCGCCGCCGCCCGCCGGATGTGACGTGAGGACGCTCACATCGGCTGGCGTAGGAGAAGATCCGTCGCTGGAGCCGATGTACTGCCGATAGTTGAGCACAGCGGGGGCTGGGGCTGCAGCGGCCAGTATCAATCGGCCACATCTTAAAGCGGCGGTAGCGGCGGCCCCATCTTAAAGCGGCATCTTAACGCGGCCCCATCTTAAAGCGGCATCTTAACGCGGCCCCATCTTAAAGCGGCGGTAGCGGCCCCATCTTAAAGCGGCCCACCGGGAAATCTCCCGGTATCCCGCTAGGCCAGTCCGGCCCTGCCACCAATGTCACAAATGACAGATCCCCACCAGCTTCTCTCTGTAAACAAATGGGCCAGGAAGGCTGGGTGACTTCATTGGCCAAATATGGCCAATTACGTCACCCATTATTGCTACCACCACTAAATGACAGAATCCAGGCTGTCATTTGCAAACAGAAAAGTGTCACTTTTTGGAATACTTCACACTGCTCGTCAATTTCATATGAAGGTTTAAGGTATCCCCAAAGCATGTTATTTAAAGGATTCCTTTATTTTTTATTTCAATATATTTTTTAGATTTTCAGAAGCACAGAAGAATATACAAAAAGTCTGACTTGAGTATAAGAAAACCTTGGTACATTGTTCAAAATCATGTCATAGAAATATTAAATGAGAACAGACAATAATAGCAATGTAGAATTTTTACCATCTCTACAACAATTGGCATATTCGACCCTGATAACATCATTCCACATCATGACAAGCAACACTATTTAACCACTTGCCGACTGCCGCACGACTATTTACGTCGGCAGTCAGCCCCTCACAGGCAAAGTGACGTAGATCTACGTCGCTAGCCTGTGAGGGTCTAGGGAGCGAGCACGTGCCCCCGGAGGCGTGCTCCCGCGTGGGCATGGACCCCCCCGCGCGTGTGACCGGCGGACCCGATGTCCGCTGGTCACCCTGTGATCGTCGCTGCAGAGGGAGAAAGTCAGGCGGCTAGTGTAAACAAGCCACCTGTCATTCTCCCCTGTGTAGAAACAGTGATCACACGGTTCTACTATGTAGGACCGTTGATCACTGTTTCTACAGCTCAAGCCACAGCCAATCACAGTTAGAATCACGCCCCTAGGGACACAGCCCCTCCCTCTCAAATAAAGTTAACCCCTTCACTACCATTGTCATTTTGCAGTAACAGTGCATATTTATAGCACTGATTACTGTAGTAATGTCACTGGTAACCCCAAAAGTGTCAAAAATGTCAGTCAAGGGTCCGATCTGTCCGCCGCAATGTCGCAGTACCGCAAAAAAAATCGCAGATCGCCGCCATTATGCATTAAAAAAAAAACAACAAAAATGACAAAAATCTTTCCCTTTGTTGGTAAACGCGATAACTTTTGCGCAAACCAATAAAAATACGCTTTTTGCAATTTTTTTTTACCAAACATATGTAGCATAAAACAAATTGGCCGAAAATGTTAAAAAATTTAGATTTTTACATTTTTTTGGGGGAATTTCATATAAAAAAACGTGAAAAATATTGCTATTTTTGCAAAATTGATGCTCTTTTTTTGTTTATAGCGCATGATCAAAAAATCGCACAGGTGATCAAATACCACCAAAAGAAAGCTCTGTTTGTGGGAAAAAAAGGACGTCAAATTCGTTTAGGTACAGCATCGCACGACCGCGCAATTGTCCGTTAAAATCACGCAGTGCCGAATCGCAAAATAGGCCCTGGTCAGGAAGGGGGTAAAATCTTCCGGGGCTTAAGTGGTTAAATACAAGGATGCAAAGAAAACATCCATCCAAACCATTGATGGTATAAAGAAAAAGAGAACAACAAACATAGAAGTGCTCATGGGCAAGGGTGTAGGAACCCACACAAATCTGGGGGGGGACAGCATTTTTACTCGCCAGGTATATGCTTTTTCAGTAAACTGCGAGAGAGAGAGTGTGTGTGTGTGTGTGTGTGTGTGTGTGTGTGTGTGCGTGTGCGCGTGCATGAAAAATCTCACAACAAACAAATATGCAAAAGGAACAGTTCTTTATTTATCAGGTCAAAACAATTACAACTGTGCTGTGCCCCCTTCAATGCAATGAACAATGTGCTGTGCCCCCTTCAATGCAATAAACACTGTGCTGTGCCCCCTTCAATGCAATGAACACTGTGCTGTGCCCCCACAATGCAGAGTTCAGCGTGCGTGCCCCCTTCAATGCAATGAACACTGTTCCGTGCCCCCATCAATGCAGAGTTCAGCGCGCGAGCCCCTTTCAATGCAGAGTGCCACAGCATTGTCCCCAATCACTGCAGAGCACCACAGCATTGTCCCCAATCACTGCAGAGCGCCACAGCATTGTCCCCAATCACTGCAGAGTGCCCACAGCATTGTACCCCAATGATTGCAGAGTGCCACAGCATTGTACCCCAATGATTGCAGAGTGCCCACAGCATTGTACCCCAATGATTGCAGAGTGCCCACAGCATTGTACCCCAATGATTGCAGAGTGCCACAGCATTGTACCCCAATGATTGCAGAGTGCCCACAGCATTGTACCCCAATGATTGTAGAGTGCCCACAGCATTATACCCCAATGATTGCAGAGTGCCACAGCATTGTACCCCAATGATTGCAGAGTGCCACAACATTGTACCCCAATGATTGCAGAGTGCCACAGCATTGTCCCCCAATCAATGCAGAGACCAGCGTGCGTGCTCCCTTCAACCCAATGCACTTACCTGGCGGCGGCGGCTTGGCTATCGGCGGCGGCGGGAAGGTGAGCGGCTTCTCTCTCGTCCTCTTCTGCGGCGGTAACCGGCGGGCGGCCTCTCCTCTTCTCTGCGGCGGGAACCGGCAGGAAGGTGAGCGGCGGTGACGGTGAGTGACTGACGCACGCACCGGCACCGCCCCCATTGCGATGTCAGCGATCGGATGTCCTGGATGATGATTGGTCCAGGCTGGAGACTGGACCAATCACAGCCAGGACATCACGAAGTTGGGGGTGGCCAAGCGCTCTTTCCAAGTACTAAACTGGGGGGATTTCACCATACCTGTCCCCCCCCGCATTATTTCCTGGGGGGGATGTGTCCCCCCCGTCCCCCCGGTTCCTACGCCCATGCTCATGGGTACTTCAATCTAAGGTAGCGAAAGTCACAATTTGTAATAATGACAACCTTAAACCGCGTAAATTTTTTGCATTATCCTTTCCCATGAGTTTAAATTTTTGTGGAACTTATCCATTTGGAACACAGACTATGCTATATATTTTCTATTGTCATAGGTTAGAGCATGGGTGTTCAACCTTTTGGCTTCTCTGGGCCACATTGAGTGTAGAGAAATTTTCTCGGACCGCATATAAAATATATACTATAGTAAAGGTATATATGTAATAAAACGCCGCTGCACCCTTCTAGCGCTGCTGTCCCCCCCCCCCCATGCACTAATTTAACACAACTAGCATGATCAAATTAAATGGAATCAGTATACAGAGGTTTACTTCTTCTGAGAGATAATGAAGGAACACTCTAACCACCATGGCCACTTCAGTGATTTGAAGTGGTCATGGTGGTAGGAGTCATAAACACTTCACATGCTGGAATATTTGCAGTCATGTGCTGGGGGCTAGTTGCACCCTAGCACATATGACTTAGGCAGCCAGAAAATGTTATGTCCTTATTCATACATGTATGAACAAGGACATGACATAATATGACAAAACATAACTAGTTATTACTGTAAAAAACATATTGCAACAATTTACACACACTAATGCACATACCTTTTCTACTTATTTTGCAGACTGCTGGCGGCTACTGCTGGTGGGTACTGCTGGCGAGTACTGCTGGTGCGGTTACTGCTGGCGGTTACTGCTGGCGGGTAGTGCCTGTGGGTAGTGCTTGCGGGTACTGCTGACGGTTACTGCTGGTGGTTACTGCTGGTGGGTAGTGCTAGCGGTTACTGCTGGAGGTTACTGCTGGTGGGTAATGCAGGCGGTTACTGCTGGCGAGTAATGCTGGTGGGTAATGCTGGTGGGTACTGCTGGTGGGTACTACTGGCGGGTAGTGTTGGTGGGTAATGCTGGCGGTTACTGCTGGTGGTTACTGCTGGCGGCTACTGCTGGTGGGTAATGCTGGTGGTTACTGCTGGCAGGTAATGCTGGTGGGCATTGCTGGCACTGCTGGCGGGTACTGCTGATCATGATGTCGGATACTGCTGGAGGAGGCAGCGGCTGCAGTAGAGAGCAGAGCCGCTGCTTCCTGTATGGCTCCTGTCATGTCACAGGCGGAGTGCATTTCATATCACTCAGTCTGTAATAGAGCCAGAACTATACAGGAAGCAGCGGCTCCATCACTGACTGCAGACATCCTGAGATCGCGCGGCACTTGCGGGTGTCTGTGAGCCGCTGGCGGTGGGTTGCATTGCCTGCGGTTTGGGTTGGACATGCCTGGGTTAGAGCAAGATGTCTTTTTATTTCATTCATACCTGGTGGCTAAGGATTTGTTTATTTTTATTGTTGCCCTTTAAACCACATTATAATACCCTCTCTCCATGAACAGTATATATTTTTTTACTTTTGCATTGGGTACATGTTCCTATGATTGTGGCCAGCTACCCATGCCCCCTTTTTAACAAAGACTTTGAAAACTGGCCTTAAAAATGTTCATAAAAAAAACGAATTTGTCTGCTATAGACTTCAATGGCGTTTGGTGCTTTGTTTGGGTTTAGTAGATTTCTTCCTTGGTTTACTGAATCTCCTCTAAACCAAACTCTGCCCATTTCAATTGTCCCTAGTTTTTGTACAGTTCAACGTAAAGTTGGGTGCTATGCGTTACAGGATGAGAGAGTTCTTTCCTCAGAGAGGACACAGATTTCAATAATAATGTGAATTGGGAGGAAAGGTTTTATTTCCTAATTGGGTCCTCTATAATAGTCTTATTGCATTTATATCATATTTTAATAATTAATGTGATACCTACCATGCTTTGGAGTTGGTAAAGGAGACAAGTTTAGAGGCATCATTCATAGATACAAAATATGGAAAAATCTTTATTGATGTACAAAATGTGTAAAAACACTAGTAAATAGACCTTAACAGGCCTACTATATATTAAAAACATTTAAAAATGAGAAGCCATGAGCAAAAAAATCACTTGTTTTTCTATAAATATGTTTATTTGTATCCGTGGATTTTAATCTGCCAATAAATTATTCGCATAATGCACTCTTTAGAATGCATACCCAAACCAGTAACTGCAATAATCACCAAGATAGATTTATATCTCTCTACCCAGAGACTCCAGGTAGAGAGATATGAATATATCTTGATTATTTTTGTAGTTATCGCTCTGGGTATTTATTTGACACAGTACAAGTCAAGTAAAATTTATGGATACAAATTCACATGTTCATAGGAAAACATATGGGGATTTGTGTTTGTGGCTTATCTTTATTAAATGTTTTTATTATATGAAAGATCCATGAAGACCTTTTTTTTTTTTTCTAATGTTTTTATGCATTTTTATACACTAAAAGTTTTCCCTTACAGTATGTTTCTGATCTATGAACTTGATGCCTATAGATGTGATGTATTTCTCCTTCTCCTTTCTACCTTTTTCCTACTCCATCCAAAACTGAAAAAGGGTTTGGCTCTACATATACTTTAAGTGAAGCTAAAAACAGATTGATAATTGCTGATAATATTTTTATCCAAAGAGGAACAATAAAAAGAAACAATGAAAGTCCTTAGGCAGAAATCCACTAATCAGTAAAATGAACTCTGTTGTTCAGGGGTAAGTAACATTTGAGAGGTGGAGATCTACTTAAACAACATGAAAGAAATCAAAGTTCACTGGATTCAGCTGCTTCATTTTTTTTTTTTTAGGAAAATTTACTAGCAAGGCCTAACTAAATAGTAAGAAAAACTTAGAAACAGATAATAAAGCAAATGTCACTGTAAAAATATAAACTTACAGTAGAGAAGTGGGCAGAGGTTGATGTCAGTAGGGCAGTGGATGGTGTCAGTCAGTAGAGCAGTGGATGGTGCCAGTAGGACAGTGGACTTTTTCAGCACAGCGGAGGACCATCCTCCTCTTCCTCTTCTCGGTACTGATCACTCACTGTGTCACAAGTTAAGCCCCGTACACACGATAAGATTATCGAACGATCTGTCATCCGTTTTTTGTGGCATGCTAGTCTGTGTCATGGTCTTACCTTCTTGCTGTTCTCCTTCGTTTGACATGTGCTGGCGGCCATCTTGGTTTCTGGGTTTCTTGTAGCCTCCCACCCTGCGGCTCCTCCTTCCCACTGGGAGGAGCTGGATGCCTAGCTCATATATATAGGAGGTCTGTGGCTTCAGTTCCCTGCTTGGTCCTCCTGTGTTCACATGCTACTAAGACTGCTGCTACTTCTGGTTCCTGTTCCTGGCTTCGTCTGACTACCCTGTTGGTTCCTGATCCTGGCTTCGTCTGACTACCCTGTTGGTTCCTGATCCTGGCTTCGTCTGACTACCCTGCTGGTTCCTGACCCCTGGCTTCGCAAAGACTCTGCATCGGTTTCGCCATCCGTTTGGACTTTTGCTTTATAGCTTGTTTTTCAATAAAGCTGTCTTATTTTCACTTATCTGTTGTTGTACGTCTGGTTCATGGTTCCGTGACATTAGGACCAAGCCATGAATTCTGACGGTACAGGGCCATCCTCGCTACCCACGCTGGTTGCCAGACTTGATCAGCAGGATCACCTGTTGGGTCGGTTCGCCGTGGCGTTGCAAACCCTGCTTGAACGCACGGTACCACAGGCCACGAATTCTGACGGTACAGGGCCATCCTCACTACCCACGCTGGTTGCCAGACTTGATCAGCAAGATCACCTGTTGGGTCAGTTCGCCGTGGCGTTGCAAACCCTGCTTGAACGCACGGTTCATTTCGCTCCCGTTGCCGATGGGTCGGTTGTCGCTCCTGGCTCCGCTCCTACTGCCGCTCCGGTTGTTGCGCCAGAGTCTACCCCGACACCTGTTGTTGCGCCCGCGGTGTTTCGGGGTATGTCCGGTTCTGCCCCCCTTCCACAGCGCTTTGGGGGAGAGCCAACTCAGTGCCGAGGTTTCCTTAACCAGGTGGGCATTTATTTCGAGTTGCTGCCACATGCCTTTCCTACTGAGAGATCAAAGGTGGGCTTCTTAATCTCGCTGCTCTCGGACAAGGCCTTGGCCTGGGCCAGCCCTTTATGGGAGAACAACAATCCGGTGGTTGCCGAGTTTTCCGGTTTTGTTGCTTCTCTTCGGAAGGTATTCGATGTGCCGGCTCGTGCTGCCTCTGCTGCGAAGCTCCTTATGTCCATCAGACAGGGTTCACGATCCGTAGCTGAATACGCCATTGAGTTTCGTACCCTGGCAGCAGAGGTGGGCTGGAATAATGATCGCTGCTTTCTCTCATGGTCTCTCGGATGCCTTGAAGGATGAGGTTGCAGCTAAGGACCTACCAGTGGAGCTCGAGTCTCTTATTTCTTTCCTGATTTTGATTGACACCAGACTCAGGGAGAGATCTTCCTTTAAGGAGAGTCTGCGGAGGCCTCCTAACAGATTGGCGCCTACCTTTGTTGTCCCACCCATGCCTCCCTCTCCTCCCACGCCTCCTGGGGATGACTTGTCTGGGGGTGAACCCATGCAGCTGGGGTTTGCTCGCCTGTCCGAGGGGGAGAGGGTACTCCGGAGACGCGAGGGCCGATGCATGTACTGCGGTCTCGGTGGGCATTTTCGGTTGGCATGTCCGAACCGTCCAGGGAAACGCTCGCACCTGAGATCCTGTCGGGGGCAGATCTTGGGTGGAGTCTCCTCGTCCCCGGTTTCCCGTGTTGACAAACCACTGATCACTGTTGTCCTTTCCTGGGTCGGGGGCTCGGTGACGACCCAGGCGTTGGTGGACTCTGGTGCTGGTGGTTTGTTCATTGATAGTGTGTTCGCTGCCGCCAATTCCATTCCTCTGCAGGCTCGAGGTTCTCCTCTGGCTCTTGAGGCGATAGACGGCAGACCCCTTCTGCCGCCACACGTGACTCATGAGACCCTTCCAGTGGGGTTAGCCATTGGTGCCGTTCACAGAGAGTCGGTCTGCTTCCAGGTTATTTCGTCTCCACACTACTCGGTGGTCTTGGGGTACCCCTGGCTCCAGAAGCATAATCCGATTTTCGATTGGAGATCGGCCGAGATCCTCTCGTGGTCACCGCAGTGTGGGACTAGTTGCATCCATGGGCCTGTCAAGTTGCTGTGTACTTCCTCGGACTCTCTGTTGCCCCCTGAATACGAGGAGTACCGGGATGTATTCGATAAGGTGCGCGCGGTTGCCCTACCTCCGCACCGCCCATACGATTGTGCCATCGAGTTACAATCTGGTGCCGTTCCTCCTCGTGGCAAAGTCTATCCACTGTCGGTAGCGGAGAATGAGGCCATGGAGGAGTACGTGAGGGAGGCGCTTTCACGTGGACACATTCGCAAATCCTCGTCCCCGGCAGGGGCTGGATTTTTCTTTGTGAAAAAGAAGGGCGGTGAGTTGAGGCCTTGCATCGATTACAGGGGTCTCAATCGCATCACGATCAAGAACGCTTACCCGATACCCTTGATTTCCGAGCTGTTCGATCGCCTTAAAGGGGCCACGGTCTTTACCAAACTCGACCTGAGGGCGGCATATAACCTCGTAAGGATCAAGGCGGGCGATGAGTGGAAGACCGCGTTTAACACCAGGACCGGTCATTATGAATCCTTGGTTATGCCCTTTGGGCTGTGCAATGCGCCCGCAGTCTTTCAGGAATTCATCAACGATGTTTTCCGTGACCTGTTGCAGCAGTGTGTGGTGGTCTACCTGGATGACATCTTGGTATATTCTGAGTCCATGGAGACCCACATTCTGGATGTCAAACGAGTGTTGCAACGGTTACGAGAGAACAAGCTGTTCGGTAAGCTTGAGAAATGCGAATTTCACCGATCCCAGGTAACCTTCTTAGGTTACATCATTTCCGCTGAGGGGTTCTCCATGGATCCTGAGAAGGTTTCGGCTGTCTTACAGTGGCCCCAGCCCAGTGGTCTTCGCTCCCTGCAGCGCTTTTTGGGCTTCGCCAATTATTATCGGAAGTTCATCAGGGACTTTTCCATGCTAGCCAAGCCTCTCACGGATCTGACCAGGAAGGGCAGTAATTCCCAGGTCTGGCCGCCCGAGGCCATCCGAGCTTTTGAGGCTCTAAAGTCCGCCTTTGTGTCAGCTCCGATTCTGTCGCATCCCAACCCTGGGTTGCCCTTTGTCCTCGAGGTGGACGCGTCTGAGACGGGAGTAGGCGCCCTTCTGTCTCAGCGTAGAACACCAGAGGGTCCTCTGCTTCCTTGTGGGTTTTACTCCCGGAAACTGTCTTCCGCGGAGTGAAACTACCAGATTGGTGACAGGGAGTTATTGGCCATCGTGCAGGCTCTTAAAGAATGGAGGCACTTGCTCGAGGGTTCGGTGGTTCCGGTCCTCATCCTGACGGACCACAAGAATCTGACCTATCTCTCTGAGGCCAAGAGATTGACACCACGTCAGGCCAGATGGGCTCTGTTCTTGTCACGTTTTAATTACGTGGTCTCCTACCTACCCGGTTCCAAGAACATCAGGGCTGATGCCTTATCACGGCAGTACTCCGACCTGTCCAGGGAGGAGTCGATTCCGACTTCGGTCATACCTCCGAATCAGATCCTGGCTGCCATTCGCACCAGCCTGACCTCTCCCCTGGGTGAGCAGATTTTGGCGGCTCAATCTGGTGCTCCCTCTGGGAGACCCAACGGCAGATGTTTTGTGCCTGAGGAGTTGCGCACTCGGTTGTTGCGAACCTACCATAACTCCAAGACCGCGGGGCATCCTGGAAAGAATCAGCTGTCCTGGGCTGTTTCACGTCTGTTCTGGTGGCCTTCCCTACGTTCCGACATCGCCGCATATGTAGCGGCATGCTCCGTTTGTGCCCAGAGTAAGTCCCCTCGGCACCTTCCGTTGGGCCTTCTGCAACCCTTAGCCACCGGGGAGCGCCCATGGTCACACCTGGGGATGGATTTCATTGTGGACCTCCCTGCATCCCGAGGCCATACGGTCATTCTCATGATTGTGGATCGGTTTTCCAAAATGTGTCACTGTGTTCCTCTCAAGAAGTTACCCTCTGCACAGGAGTTGGCCACGATTTTTGCCAGGGAGGTCTTCCGGTTGCACGGTTTGCCCAAGGAGATTGTGTCGGATCGGGGGAGTCAGTTTGTGTCCAGGTTCTGGCGCGCCTTTTGCTCCCAGTTGGGGATTCATCTCTCCTTCTCCTCGGCCTACCACCCTCAGTCCAATGGGGCCGCAGAACGATCCAATCAGGCCTTGGAGCAATTCCTTCGTTGCTATGTCTCCGATCACCAAGACAATTGGGTTGACCTCCTGCCTTGGGCTGAGTTTGCCAGGAACACGGCGGTGAACTCTTCCTCTGGGACGTCTCCCTTCATGGCCAACTATGGGTTCCAACCTGCCGTGTTACCGGAGGTATTCTCTCCCCAGGATATTCCGGCTGTGGAGGATCACCTTTCCGTCCTACGTGCTTCTTGGGTACAGATCCAGAAGTCCCTTGAGGTCTCTGCGCAGCGCCAGAGACTCCAGGCTGATCGCAGACGAGCGCCTGCTCCTTCCTACCAGGCCGGAGACCGTGTATGGTTGTCCACCCGCAACCTCAACCTTCGAGTGCCCACTCCCAAGCTGGCGCCTCGCTTTGTTGGTCCCTTCCGAGTGCTTCGCAGGGTAAACCCGGTAGCCTATGCCCTTGCGCTTCCTCCTGGCATGCGGATCTCCAACGTGTTTCATGTCTCCCTGTTGAAGCCTCTGGTGTGTAATCGTTTCACTTCCTCGGTTCCTCGGCCTCGTCCGGTCCGAGTGGGCAATCGTGAGGAGAGCAATATCCTGGACTCACGCCTGGTCCGCGGTCGGGTGCAGTTTTTGGTTCATTGGCGTGGTTATGGTCCAGAGGAGCGTTCCTGGGTTCCCTCCGCAGATGTCCATGCTCCTGCCTTGCTCCGAGCCTTCCACGCACGCTTCCCTCAGAAACCGTTCTTTACTCCGCGGAGGAGGGGCCCTTGAGGGGGAGGTACTGTCATGGTCTTACCTTCTTGCTGTTCTCCTTCGTTTGACATGTGCTGGCGGCCATCTTGGTTTCTGGGTTTCTTGTAGCCTCCCACCCTGCGGCTCCTCCTTCCCACTGGGAGGAGCTGGATGCCTAGCTCATATATATAGGAGGTCTGTGGCTTCAGTTCCCTGCTTGGTCCTCCTGTGTTCACATGCTACTAAGACTGCTGCTACTTCTGGTTCCTTTTCCTGGCTTCGTCTGACTACCCTGTTGGTTCCTGATCCTGGCTTCGTCTGACTACCCTGTTGGTTCCTGATCCTGGCTTCGTCTGACTACCCTGCTGGTTCCTGACCCCTGGCTTCGCAAAGACTCTGCATCGGTTTCGCCATCCGTTTGGACTTTTGCTTTATAGCTTGTTTTTCAATAAAGCTGTCTTATTTTCACTTATCTGTTGTTGTACGTCTGGTTCATGGTTCCGTGACAGTCTGATGTGGAAAGTGAAGAGGTTATTTTCATATGAATTTTCCCGTACGACAGAATTCTACTTCAGAAGTGATGTCATGTGTTGGATTGCTTTGTATGTGTTCTTTCATCTCTGAGCATGCCTAGTCTTGCTCTTAAGATTTTTTTCCGTCAAAATCTGCACAAATGAGACGAAAATCGGACGTTTTATTACGGACAACAAAAATGTTATAGCCTGCACATCAGGATTTTGTCAGCCGAAAAGTCGGAGTTGGCTGTCGAAAGCACCATACTAACAATCCGAAAATCGGCAGATCGGTCGTCGGACAAATTTTCCCTACAGATTTTCTTATCGTGTGTACGGGCCTTTAGCCTGTAATTTCCTCTGTGTGTGTATTCTTACCTCCTTGCTTTAGTGATTTTCTACCCTGGTCCCTTCCACCTGTGTGGTTTGGCTATGCCCACCTATGGACATCTCCTGCTATTCTGTGGGCTTTTATTTCCTCTCCCTTCCATCACTTCCTGGCCCACCTCCTAGGTTGTTTTCTTATATAAGACTTGCTCAGTGTAGTCCACATTGCCTGAGCAACTTTGCAGTTCTCTGAGCTCCCGTTCACTTGCTACTTGTGTATCCTGTGCCTGACTACCGGTGTACCTTTGCCTGCTTTGTTCACAGTCTGTGCTTGTTTGCTGCATGTTCTGACCTCAGTTTGTCTCCTGGATTTCCTGTAGTCTCCTGGTGTTTGTACATATACGAGTGATCTCTGCATGATCCTTAGCTGCCCATACTTGGGGGCCGGAATCTGATTCCAGCCTGCTGCAAGTCCATCCCCACCATCAGGGGCTTAGATGAAGAAGGGTGGGGCTTATACTCTATGCCCTGGGGAGCCCCGAGTTAGTGATCAACAAGGGCTCACTAACAGAGATGCTTATTCAGAAAAGGAAGGGGCTGGTAAATTACACGTTTACAGGCTCCCCCCCCCCTCTCCATTTTTAAACATCCCCGGCACCAGCCAGTGGGACCAGAGGGAAGCCGACAGTGCTGCTTGAGGAGGGAGGGACCAGGTGCACATAGGGGGGGCAGCTTTCAAAAGAAGGGAATGAGGGATTGGACAGGTGGCAAAGGTGGAATTTTCTGGTACCAATCCCCTTTTCCTCCTGCAGCAGCTGAATACCAGTGGGAGGGAGAGGAGGAGAGGCAAAATTCAGTGGCTGCAGAATCAAAATTCAGGGATGGGTACCAGTAAATTCTGCCTCTCCCCTCCAGGTTCTGAGGTTCAGCAAGGAAGGATCATGGTCTACCCATAATCTACCGGGGATTTAGATGTAGAACACAATTGATTGTAGGTGCTTTGGCTTCAGAGGATTATAGAGAAATAAAATAGAGAAAATTAAAAGGACATTCTGATTTTGGCATGTCTGGTGAAATTGATTAGTAGCACGCTGTGTCAGGGTTCTGCAGCAGCTAGAGAGACCAGACACATGTAGCTACACTCCAAAACAATATAGATAGCCTTAAAGGAAATTTATTATAGTGAACCACAAAACAAACATACACAGCAACAGTGAACAAAGCAAATACCAGTAAACAAAACCCAACCCCAAAGACACAATAACTAAAGAACCGACTATCTACAAATATATACACTATACAGGACAAGGGGAGCAGGGTAGCAAGGAAGAGGGCAAACTAGACTGGATACAAGGCAGAGAGCAGGAGCAAGGGGTACAGGATAGATCAGGGTATGGATCAGGATCACAGACAACTGGTTCATGCAGCAAGGAGGCATTCAAAATAGTGACGCGCCTGAGAAAGGGAGGAGCAGCCTTAAATAGCCACCTGGCAGCTGAACACAGTTTGGGTGATCATAGAAGCCTGCTGGCTTCTGGGAGACACCTGCTGGTGGACAATGGAAGTGCAGCATTCAGCCCAGGGCAACACAGTGTCACCAGCAGGGGAACTCAATACTAACACGCTGATTATTTTTCCTTGTCTGGAAATGCTCCAGGGGCGTAACTACAGGGGTTGCAATTGCAACCGGGCCCCGTGCTCCAGGGGCCTGTGCGGCTCCCCTGTACACCTGGATAGGAGGGGCGGTGGGGGCAGCTTGTAGGGAAATCACTGTCCTAGCTTTTCCTCCTGTAACTGCAGGAGGAAAATGGAGGAGATTGGTTCCTCTGTATGCTGCCCCTTTCACTTCTCCTATCCAGTTCACTTGTGTTCTGCTGTCTCTGGGCCCCTGTGTGCTCCCCTGGTCCCCCTCCCCACCCCACTGTGCTCCCTTCCCTCTCCTGCCAGCTGCTGCAGGGGATGTGTCACAAGAGAGAACCAGGAAGGGGTCAGTAAATATGTAATTTACCAACTTCTTGCTTTTCTGAATGGACAGAGTCATAGTCAGTGACATCGTAAAAAATTTTTTTTAAAAAAAGGTAAAAAATACAATTAAAATACCAAAATAAAAAAAACTATTGACACCAGTGGTGTGAACTTCCAGGATCGCAAAGGTCACACTTGGGACCGGACCCTGGCATTCCACCATCGTGGGGAGGCCCCAAGATGGCAGGAAGGGGGCCCACTGCAGAACTTGTGAAAGCGTCCCGCTGCAGGACCATAATAAAGGGCCCCGCAATGAGAGTAAAAGGCCCCAGGATCAGTGGAAAGAGCCCCAGGCTTGAAAGGACGGGCCCCAGCCAGGGGTACGGTGGACCCCTTATGGTTTCTTAACTTGGGGCTGAGAAAGTTCTAGTAACGCCTCTGAAATGCTCTAAAATACTTGTGAAAAAGTATGTTTCATTTTTTATGAATTTTATTCTGATATAAAAAAATCTCAAAGAAAAGTGCTTATATAGTGCAGTATCTCCATAAAACCATTTATTTGAAAAAAATATATATTGCACTCACATAAAACGAAGGTATGAAAGCCTTTAAACAAGTACAGCTTCACTGCGGACTGTCTTTCCGCTTCTGACGTCACTTCCGGTATACCGCCCTACGCGTTACGCCACTTCCGGTCACGTGGCGGTATACCGGAAGTGACGTCAGAAGCGGAAAGACAGTGCGCAGTGAAGCTGTACTTGTTTAAAGGCTTTCATACCTTAGTTTTTATGTGAGTGCAATATATATTTTTTTCAAATAAATGGTTTTATGGAGATACTGCACTATATAAGCACTTTTCTTTGAGATTCGTGTTACATCCAGAGAGTATTCATCCCGATCCAGAGAATAGGCTATCACCATCCCCTATCTGTTGAGTGGGTAAGAAGAGGAGTGGAAAAGGAGAGCCATATAATTATAAGGCGCATCCTTTTACATTTTGAGGTGTGCGGCTAGTACATCCTTAGGGGTCCTAAGGATTAAGAAGCACCCTCATTAACACTTGGTGAAAGGTGGAGGTTTAACAGCGAAGAAAATAAGAAGGAATACCGCTTATGCGGGTTAAATGATTTGGACATTATTTGGACACTATAAGCACTTTCGTTCACTCATAAGCACTTTATATGTACCTGCTTTTATTTATTGCATTGAATGAGCACTTGTAACTTTATTCACCTTCAATTTATTAATTTATAGCATAGTTCATTTTTTTGATAATAGCACTAGAGCACATATATTTATATTGGAATTGATTTCACCAATATTGTTATATTTATTACAATTCACATATTTAAGTATGTAATTTGAGGAATATGTATTGATTTTGAACACTATCACAGAAGATAATTTATATTGATTTTGATCTTTATAATTTTATTATCACTATCACTATTGAGTGAGAACAATTTAGTTTTCGCTGAAGCGCGATACCTCCCTCTCCATTAACTTATCTATACACTGTCTGGTTCACAGAACCGGTATACGCAGATTTAAGGGGTGATATATATATACAAGCAATCCTCTAGATAGCGCAAGACACACCATTATCACACCATTATCTACATAAAACAAAATAAGTTTATACTTTTCTGTGAACAATATCCCAGATACCAATATTTTACTGTAGGATAAATTGTCAAGCAAAATAGGAACATTGGTGAAAGATCTGAATGTTTCTTCTGTATAAGGTATTGTTTATCATAATTATACACTACATTCTTAAGCTGTTTTTCTCCTTCAGCTTGTTTATAGGAGTGAATCATGGCTTGGTCAAATCTATATTGCATAAACTACACTTCTTTGGTAGTTCACTCCAACTCAATAAACGTCAGACTTTTTTGAATTACCCAGGTCTTGCAGAATATGGCTACTAGATAGAGCTTATAATAAAGCAATGTTGCCCTCTAGTGGGATTTAAAGTAATAGAACTACAATTATTTTCATCAGACAGACTTTTATAAAAGTGACTCTAAAACCAAATTTTTTTAATAAAATAAAGTATATGCAAAATGTTTAAATGTAAACATTGAATGTACATGTTATCTCTGTTTTGTTCTTTTCATGTCTCAAATGCAAACTTCTCTCTCTGCTCTAGGGTGACTACATTTTTTCTCTATACCCCCCTTTGTGTACATGAATGTAGCTGCCCTTCACTGCTCACCCCTGAGATGGACTACACATCTACGTGTAGATTCATTCAATGAACATTATCGTATGCCTTGAGCACAGCATGCGACCAGAAAAAACAGGCATTGCTCATTCTAGACTGGAACAGCGAGGTGCATAAGCAAAGAATTGGAATAGTACAGGATATAAAAAGCCTGAAAACAATGTTCATAGACTGCGGTATACTTGATAGTATTAATTAAATAATGGAAAAAAAAAAGTGAGTTTAGTGTCACAGTAAAACCTTAAAGTAATTATAAACGATCACCTTGTAAAATAGAATCGAAAGGCAAAAGAGCAGAAGACCCCGGAGAGGAGAAGACAAGAAGAGTGGACAGCAAAAGAGCAGAAGACCCCGGAGAGGAGAAGACAAGAAGAGCCGGATGAAGATTTTTAATCAACTTTCCAAAACGTCTCCTATCGTTATTTCCATATACTGCCTTTTATGTGGTGAATGAGTAGGGGTACAGTGTACCCCATATCCATTCACATAGGGAGGGGGTCCGGGATCTGGGGGGCCCCTTGTTAAAGGGGGCTTCCAGATTCCGATGAGCCCCCTGCCCGCAGACCCCCACAACCACCGGCCAGGGTTGTGGGGATGAGGCCCTTGTCCTCATCAACATGGGGGCAAGGTGCTTTGAGGTGGGGGGTGCAGAGCTCCCCCTGCCCCAAAGCACTGAGGTGGGGGGTGCAGAGCTCCCCCTGCCCCAAAGCACCAACACCCCCCCATGTTGAGGGCATGTGGCCTGGTGTGGTCCAGGGGGGGTGGGGCCGCTCGCTCGTCCCCTCCCCTTTCCTGGCCTGCCGGGCTGCATGCTCGGATAAGGGTCTGGTATGGATTTTGAGGGGGACCCCACGCCGTTTTTTCGGCGTGGGGCTACCCTCAAATTCCATACCGTACCCGAAGGGCCTGGTTTGGAACCTGGGGGGGAATCCCACACAGTTTTTTTTGGCGTGGAGTTCCCCCTCAAGATTCTCACAGTGCAGGTCGCGCCGCAAGTCGGATCCGACTTGCGGTGCGACTTCCATTCAAATCAATAGGCTCCCATAGGGAACCATTGATTTTGAATGGAAGAAAAAAAACTTATAACGTGGCTGAACGTAGGTTCATCACGTTCAGTCACGTTTAGTCACGTTCGGCCGCGTTTCTGCGTTTGAAATGTCGGGAAACACACGTTCGAACGCAAATAATTGCATTCTAAAAAAAGTCCCTGAACGCAACTGCCTGCAAATGACTGTAAACGACCATGTGTACATGGACAGATAAGATAACATGGAGCTGCGTTCAGGGGCTTCTGAAAAAAAACGCCCAACTGCTCCTAAACGGCCATTTCCAGCGTCCCGTGTACATGGAGCCTTAATTTGAGATCTGGGGTCAAAAAGACCTCAGATCTCACATCTACACTAAAAAGCAAAAAAAAAAAAAATATATATTTTTTTTATCATTGAAAAAATGGGCCCTTTAAGGCTGTTGGGAGGCGACGCATGATGTTGCTCTGGTCTTCCAAGGAGTCGAATGGGGGCCGGATTACCCTTATTCGACTTCCTGCCTGGCAGGGTAAAGGACCGGATCGTTTTCCCCGCTACCGATGGCTTCTGTAAGCAGGGAAAATGACAGAGAAGCGGCAGAAGGGGGGGAGGGGGCACCTCTCCTGCTGCTCATAAAAGTGATCCCACCCTGAATCCGCCCCTGGAGCCATTTTTATGTGAAAGAGGACAGCGGGCCATGTAAAAAAATACCTGCCATAACCCTGGTATTTAATGTCAAAGTAGCGGCGGATGGTCTGTATGTGGTTAAGCTAGAAAGTGATTGGTTATCACGTACAGCTGCTTTAGATTCTTAGATTCTGCCTGCTCCAGTCTTAGTAAATTCCTTCCACATGTTTATATATGGTTAAAGTAGAGTAAACCTATTTTCCTGTTCTTTTTTACCTGTTTTATTTTTCAAAAATAAATAATTCTTGAAATATAATTAGATAGCAAAGCCTAATTTGTCCCCCCAAAAACAATTGATGCATTATTTAGTATTATAAAGAATGACAAAATAATTGCCAAATTTATCGGCCCGTTGCTAAAATGTAGTTAACTCGTTTGACAGGACTAAAACAGCAGAGGTACTTGAGGTTTGTTTTACCAGGGCCAAAAATGTTTAACAGCTACCATCACAGCAAATGTTTCTTCTGGTAATTAGCCTTAGAAAACATTTGTAAATTGTGACATATTGGAGGAGGATTTATACAGGGTGTCATAGATACCCTTTGGAATTCCGTCTGCCACTACACAGAAATTGTCAGTGTTTGTGGTTAATTCATGTAAATGTTAGAGATAGATACATGAATCTGTCAGTGTTGGTCATCAAGGGCTGAGTGTCTATGGTGGACACTCCTTCCTCAGCGCCCCCCCATCCCAGGTCACTGCACCCTTCACACTGACAGGTACAGTTGTGCTCAAAAGTTTGCACACCCTTGGAGAACTGCTAATATACTGTGCAGTATATATAATTTTTAAAGAAAACACTGACAGTGTGAGGAGAAAAAAACAGCTGATTTCCGGCTGCTGTCATTGGCTGACAGCTGATCACGTGGCAATATTAGGTCTGCGCTGTAGCCGTCTTTTGGCTATAGCGCGGGGGGGAGGAGGTTAAAAAGACTTTGGTTGTTGGGGAGGCGTGGCCACCGCACGCCCTGTATGGCAGAATAGAAACCAAGCTTAGGTGCACTTAGGGCTTTTAGCGACGATCGGGGGATCCGGAAAACACCCATTACATGTCTGCACCTGTCTCGTTCCTACAAGCACACCTCTGCTATGTCGAGGAAATTAAAGGACGATCCATGCCCACAAAAACTGGCAGCCTTCTTCCTTCAGCCCACACGAGAAGGCCGACAAGATGGAGACACTGCTCCAGCCCTGCCTCCTCCTCTCCTCTACAGGGCCTATACATGGACCTGCCGAATGACCTGCGGGATCCCAGGATGAAGGCTCTTCACCAAACCCACCGTCATCCCCCAGCCCGATCTGTGCCAGTCCTGCCAAAGCTAAAATGCACCTGGATGACAGTCTACAAGGATCTGAGGTGAGCCATGCTGCCCCTCAGTCCATGCTGCCTATTCCCCACTGCTCCTCAATAGCCTCCTTTCCCACCTCCAACCAGCCAGTGATGGACACACTGCTGAAAGATATGCTCTTATCATTGCAGAATTCCCTGCATGCTGATTTTGCTATTTTGACCTGCAAATTTTCCTCTGAATTAAACTCACTAGGTGAGAGAGTGAATCACATAGAGGACTCTATGGGAGAAATCACTACCATAATAAATGATTTAGTGGATGCCCATGACAGCTTAGAAGACAGGCAGTGGATAAAAGCAAAAATCGCAGGCCTATAAGATAGATCAGGGCGTAACAATCTAAAGTTGCGGGGGATCCCTGAGTCAGTACAACCAGGCGAATTAAAACATTACACCACGGAAATGTTCAGTACTCTTTTACGTGATGCAACTCCTATGGATTTACCTATACACTGTCTGCGTAAGCTGTCTCACTTGCCAGAAACCATCCCAAGGGATGTCATCATGCGCATACACTTCTTTCACATTAAGGAGCAACTCCTAACAAAATCCAGATCCCTCGGCCAGTTTCCAGCTCCCTATGCGAATATCCAGATGTATGCAGATCTCTCCAACTATACCCTGGATATGAGGAGGCAACTAGCCATGGTAACAAAAGCATGCTGCAACCATAATATCACCTATAAATGGGGTAATTGCACTAAGCTCATTGTGGAAAGGAATGGTGTATCGCATAACATCACTTCCATGAACAAAGGCTTGGATCTCCTCCACACCTGGGGCATTATACCTGAGCCATCACTCTCGTGGCACAAACCCACCTCCTACCTGCAGTGCAGGAACAGATAAGTGATTACAGGGTGTCAATTTCAGCCTCAGCGTGTTAGCCCTCTGTTTCCGGATGATGCCATATAGTGCCTAACTTTGTTCTTATGGACTCTCGCCCTGTTGGCTACAGACAGTGCAGACTAAGCAGTCATAGTATATGAAGCCATTGCCTATGTTATGTGTACCTTGATTTCTCATGTATATCCCTTCTCCCCTTGATTCTCCTACAGAATGCACCACCCCTTTTACCTATTCACCAAACTAACTATTGCACCTGGTCATCCCTGCAAATAGAAGTCACCTTCCAGGCCTCAAGCCAGTCTATCCCTTCAACCGTCGCATGCACACCCTAACCGTGAGTACAGTATCTTCACCTCAACATCCCACACATATTAATGGGACCTAAAATATTATCTCTTAATTCCAAGGGTCTAAGCCACCCAGGCCAAAAGAACCTCTCTGTGTAAAACTGCTTTAACACAAGGATGTGATATTTTGTGCGCACAAGAGACTCACTTCCAAAGTACAACTGCCCAGTATTGTACGCATAAGGCCTTTCCACATGTCTATACAGCTAAGAGCCTGGAGAAAAATAGAGGTGTGCTTATCGCTATATGTGACACCATTGCTTTTCAGCTCCTAGATAGCAGGCTGGATCCGAATGGCCGCTTTATAATTCGTTTTTGCATGATTGACTCAATTGTCTACACACTGGTTTCTCTCTACGCTCCCAATTCCCATCAAATTCACTTTTTGAACAAACACATGAAGCGTATCCGCCGCATGCAAAAGGGTCACATCATACTAAGTGGGGACATCTTTCCCGACTACCAGTTGGACTCCGCCTCACACCCGAGGTTACAATCCCCCACGTCCAAATTCCTCCACGCTACTTAACTTTTCGATGTTTGGCGCTGCCACCATCCACAAGACCGTGACTACACCTGTTTTTCAGCAACACTCAACTCCTTTTCATGCATTGATTATTTTCTTGTGAACAAGTGGTTACTCCAAGCAGCAAGTAGCTCTAACATCTCCACCATCTCCTGGTCAGACCAAGCTCCCATCTGCTTAGCCCTCAATGCCGGTCTCCGAACTACCGCTCCTAAAATCTGGCGAGCCAATTCATTTATCCTCCGCTCTTCCCCTTATGCCGAGAACCTATATAAAGCTCTGGAAGAATTTTTCCAACTAAATGTAATGAAGTTACAACCCTGTGGAATGCCCACAAGGCTTTTGCCAGGAGTTTATTGCTCCAAATGAGTTCACAAGCAAAAAAAAGGAGGACACAGCGTCTTGACCACTTTCTCTCCTCAATTAATAGAATAAAAGAATTGAATAAATCCCAGCCACACTGTGACCACAAAAAACAATTATTCTCCCTCTGGCAGGAACTTAGGATAGAATCCAACAAAAAATCTCATAGGAAACTACGAGCTACCTATTACAATACGAGCAATAAATCCGGCAAGGCCATAGTGGCTCGTATTCGTGGTGCAAGGAATAAAACTAAAAGTCCCTTCCTAACTCACTGAGTTACTAAAATCAAACTAGTAGATCCCCAGAAGATAGCAGATGCCTTTAGCACATATTATAATTCCCTTTATAACATCAAAGAGGATCAAGACACTACACAACCTGATCCGAAATGTATTAATACCTTCCTAAAAAACATTAAACGTCCCTCCCTATTGAATGAACAGCTGATCTCCCTGAACGAACCCTTCACCCTACATGAGATCTACCCTACCAAACAATGAAGCCCCTGGCCCCGATGAATTGTCAGGAGAATATTACAAGCAGTACTAATTCATACTGGCCCCATACCTTTGTAACCTGGTTAATGACGCTGTCTTCTCCTCTGTGTCACCTGAGGATATGTTAAAGAGGTTGTAAACCCCCCTTAATGACTTTTGCCTATAGGTATTGTAAATATCTCCTCAACTTGCACCGTTTAGGAGATATTTATATTGCATAGAGCTGATGACATCATCCGCGCATGAGCTCTGAAGGAACGGCCACCCGTGCTATTCCTTCAGAGCCCTGTGCCATGAACGGTGGCTCCCACACACATGCGTGGGAGTGATGTCATTGCACCTTCAGCCAACCAGATGGCAAGAGGACACGAACCAAGAAGGAGGACGGCCGAAAATGTCTGCCATGTTACGGTGAGTGGGCGGCACTGTGGGGGTTTCGTTCTAAGGTAAGTATTTCATAATGAGCTAGTATTTGATGGATACTAGCTCATTAGGCCTTTGTCTTTCAGGTTTTTCTTTTTTAAATTTTTTTTTGAGGTTTACAACCTCTTTAAGAGCATTGATCGTTACCCCACCAAAGCCAGGGAAGGACCCCACTGCCCCTCAAAACTTCCGCCCATCTCCCTCCCTAATTCTGATATTAAGATCTATACTAAACTGATCGCCTCTAGACTTGTACATATACAGGTACTACCTAATTTAATCCTCGAGGATCAAACCGACTTCGTTGCAGGAAGACAAACCCCTGATGCAAACAGGCGCCTGATAAATACATTATTATTCATTTTGCAGAGCACACACAAACGCCTTCTCTGCTCCTCTCCTTGGAAGCAGAGAAGGCATTCGACAGGGTGCACTGGACATATCTGAGAGCCGTCCTCCAGAAGTTCGGATTTAAAGACAGAATCCTCTCAGCCATCATGGCCCTTTAATCCTTCAGCTCAGGTTTATGTTTCTGAGATGCTCTCTACCCCCTTTAACATTTCCAACGACACTATGCAGGGATGTCATCTATCCCCCCTGATTTTTAATTAGGTCTTGGAACCCCTTGCTGAAAGCATTAGATCCCATCCCCATATTACTTGACATCAAATTGGCTCACAAGAACACAAAATCAATCTCTTCACAGATGATGTAATTCTTATGCTTAAAAATCCCTCAACTTCCCTGGCTGTGGTACAAGATGTATTGACTCAACTTGGCAATGTCTCCTACTATAAGGTAATATCAACCAGATGTCATATTCTAGACCTTAACATTGATGGCACGACTGATGTACCCCTATGTGTGGAAAGATACAGACATAGAATATCTAGGCGTTACCCTAACTAAGTCCACCAAGGGATTGTACAAGAAACATTTTGTACCCTTTTGTTCATAACTAGGGTTGAGCGGACACCTAGATGTCCGTGTTCGACGGGTTCGGCCGAACTTTAAAAAAAAGTCCGGGTCCGTGTCCCGGACTTTTACCGAACTTTTCCCGGACACCGAACCCCATTGAAGTCAATGGGGACCCGAACTTTAAGGCACTAAAATGGCTCTAAAACACCAAAGGAAAGGGCTAGAGTGCTGCAAATGGCAGCAAAACGTAATTAAGAGCATGGCAAGTGCTCTGCAAACAAATGTGGATAGGGAAATAACTTAAAACAACAAAAAAAAACAGAAAAATAAAACAATGTTCTTCTTCATCTCTGAAGGACGAGGCCCATATGGAGTAGGAGGGAGGTTGAGGTGGTGGTGGATGTGGCGGTGACATAGGCGTGCGCACAGGGTGTGCTGGGTGTGCCTGGGCACACCCTAATCACCTAGGGCACATAGCATTGCCAGTGAGGAGATGGGAAAGATCTCCCTGGGACCTGCTCTGCTCTATTTCTCCTTGCCTACAGGTACATGGCCCCGATACATTACTCTCCCTGCTGGCAAACACATGCATGTGTATTTCAACTTTGGGGTGCACACCTTAATGCAATAGGCTGCGCACACCTATGGGCGGTGTAGGTGGAAGCGGCGGTGGAGGAGGACCAGGGCCGGATTAACAGCATCATGGGCTTGGTGCTGAGGATTTTGAAGGGCCTTAAGGGCCGTGCCTTGCCATGCACCCAGAGGAGGAAGGGTGCAGCCATGCATGCCTAATTCAACATGGGATGCTGTCTCTGAAGCCCATAAACACATCCATGCATCGCCAACTGTCCCTCCTTGTCCGGCCTTCACGCTGTGTGGGGAGGTTCTGAGGGTGCTGCCTGGGGAAGCGAGCATAGAAGCCAGACTTCTGTGTTTACAAGTGACAGAAGAGCGGTAACAGTGAATATGGCCAACCCGGGGCCTATATAAAAGGTAGGGGCCTGGAGCTGCAGCTCCAATAGCCCCTACATTAATCTGGCCCTGAGGAGGAGGACGAGGTAGCCAACACTGCTTCTTTTCAAAAATTTTAAATGAGGGTACACCCCAAAAGAGTGAGAAAGAGCAAAAATGGAACAATGGGTGGGTAAGGTCGGTATCCATTGCTATTCTGCATAAGGTACGGAAAAGTCCCGTGGGATCCATGCCTGGTTCATTTTAATGAACGTGAGCTTGTCCACATTGTCTCTGGACAGGCGGCTGCGCTTGTCTGTTATAACGCCCCCAGCCGTGCTAAATACCCGTTCAGATAATACACTGGCTGCAGGGCACGCCAGCACCTCCAAGGCGTAAAGGGCAAGCTCAGGCCATGTGCCCAATTTGGAGACCCAGAAGTTGAAGGGGGCAGACCCGTCATTCACTACATGTAGGCGTGTGCACACATACTGCTCCACCATGTTGGTAAAATGCTGCCTCCTGCTAAGACGTTCCATCTGAGCTGCTGGTGCTGCTGTTTGTTGTGGCGTGCTGACAAAGCTTTTCCACATTTCGGCCATGCTAACCCTGCCTTCTGAGGTGCTGGCGGTGCCCTGGTTGCGTTGGCGACCTCCTCCTCCTCCTCCTCTGCCTTGTGCTTCCACTGTGGCCCCGCTGTCAGATGGGAATGCCAGCAGCATGGCGTCTACCAGCGTGCGCTTGTACTCGCGCATCTTGCGATCGCGCTCCAGTGAGTGAATTAAGGACGGTACGTTGTCCTTGTAACGGGGATCCAGCAGCGTGGCCACCCAGTAATCAGCACAAGTTAGAATGTGGGCAACTCGGCGGTCGTTGTGGAGACACTGCAGCATGTAATCGCTCATGTGTGCCAGGCTGCCCAGAGGCAACGAAAGGCTGTCCTCTGTGGGAGGTGTATCGTCCGTGTCCTCTGTATCCCCCCAGCCACGCACCAGTGATGGCCATGAGCTGGCCTGGGTGCCACCCTGCTGTGAACATGGTTCCATCTCCTCCTCCAGCTCCTCCTCCTCCTCATCCTCCTCATCCTCCAGAACTGTGCCCCTGCTGGACAATTGCGTCCCTGGCGTTTGCGTGTGCAGGAACCCACCCTCGGAGCCCCTTGCGAATGACTGCCCTGAAAGCCTTGGAAATGTTACCTCTTCATCCTCCTCCTCCTCCTCATCCTGTGCCACATCCTCTTCCATCATCGCCCGAATTGTTTTTTCAAGGAGGCATAGAAGTGGGATAGTTAAGCTGAGAACGGCGTCATTGCCACTGGCCATGTTGGTGGAGTACTCAAAACAGCGCAACAAGGCACACAGGTCTCGCATGGAGGCCCAGTTATTGGTGGTGAAGTGGTGCTGTTCCGCAGAGCGACTCACGCGTGCGTGCTGCAGCTGAAACTCCACTATGGCCTGCTGCTGCTCGCACAGTCTTTCCAGCATGTGCAAGGTGGAGTTCCACCTTGTGGGCACGTCACATATGAGGCGGTGAGCGGGAAGGCCGAAGTTACGCTGCAGCGCTGCCAGGCGAGCAGCAGCAGGGTGAGAACGCCGAAAGTGCGCACAAACGGCCCGCACTTTCTGCAGCAGCTCTGACATATCGGGGTAGTTTTTAAGGAACCTCTGCACCACCAAATTCAGCACATGCGCCAGGCAAGGGATGTGCGTCAAACCGGCTAGGCCCAGAGCTGCTATGAGATTTCGCCCGTTATCGCACACCACCAGGCCGGGCTTGAGGCTCGCTGGCAGCAACCACTCATTTGTCTGCTGTTCCATGCTCCTCCACAACTCCTGCGCGGTGTGTGGTTTGTCCCCCAAACAGGCAAGTTGTAAAACTGCCTGCTGTCATTTACCCCTGGCCGTGCTGAAGTTGGTGGTGAAGGTGTTACGCTGTCCGGATGAGGAGGCGGTAGAGGATGAGGAAGCGGAGTAGGAGGAGTTAGGAACAGGAGGCAAACTGAAGCGCCCTGCAATCCTCGGTGGTGGAAGGACATGCGCCAAATTGCTATCCGCCTCAGGCCCATCCGCCACTGCATTTACCCAGTGTGCCGTTAGGGAGATATAACGCCCCTGACCGTGCTTACTGGTCCACGTATCCGTAGTTAGGTGGACCTTGGCACAGATGGCGTTGCGCAGTGCACACCTGATATTTTCCCCCACTTGGTTGTGCAGGGAAGGGATGGCTTGCCTGGAAAAGTAGTGGCGGCTGGGCACGACGTACTGTGGGACAGCCACCGACATAAGGTTTTTAAAACTGTGCGTCTCCACCAGACGGAATGACAGCATTTCAAAGGCCAATAATTTTGAAATGCTGGCATTCAGGGCCAGGGATCGCGGGTGGGTAGGGGGGTACTTCCTCTTCCTCTCAAGTGTTTGGGAGATGGAAAGCTGAACGCTTCCACGGGACATTGTGGAGATGGTTGTTGGTGACCCAGGTGGTGGTGTTGCTGACAGATCGTCTGTTTGCGGGGTGGCAGGTGCCGGTATCACTACAGATGTGGCTGGAGCGGCCGAGACTGCAGCAGAAGAGGAAGCAGGATGAGCCAGAGACGTTTCTTGGTTTTGAAGGTGTGTACTCCACTGCAGCTCGTGCTTTGCACTTAGATGCCTGATCATGCAGGTTGTGCTCAGGTTGAGAAGGTTTATGCCTCGCTTCAAGCTCTGATTGCACAGGGTGCAAACCACTCGTGTCCTGTCATCAGCACATTTTCTAAAGAACTTCCACGCTAGAGAACTCCTTTGAGCTGACTTTGGTGCGCTCGTTCCCTTGCTGCGTTGGGCAGTAGCGGGCGTAGTGTCTAGGGCACGGCCGCTCCGCTTCTGCACCCTGCTCCCTCTTCTGCTGTGCTGGTGGCTCTGTGCGACCACCGCCTCTTCCTCCAAACTACTCAGGTCACCTGCATGACGTTCATTCCATGTGGGGTCGAGGACCTCATCGTCCTCCACATCATCTTCCACCCAGTCTTCACCCCTGCCCTCCTTGTCGGTCTCCACAATGCTGAACGCCGCAGCAGTTGGCACCTGCGTTTCGTCATCATCGGAGACGTGCTGCGATGATCCTTGCATGTACTCATCTTGAGAAATAAGTGGTTGGGCATCGCTGCACTCAATCTCTTCCACTTCTGGGGCAGGGCTAGGTGGATGGCCCTGGGAAACCCTGCTGACAGAGTCCTCAAAAAGAATAAGAGACTGCTGTATGGCTTGGGGCTCAGACTGCTGGCCTGATTTGCAAGGGGGTGAGGTGAAAGACGGTTGGACATTGGCTGCAGGTGCCAACTCTGACCTTTCTGCAGTAGACTGGGTGGGAGACAATGTGAAGGAACTGGAGGCACTGTCAGCAGCAAACCAATCTACTATCGCCTCAACTTGTTCTGGCCTCATCACTTCTAGGGGCGTTTGATGCCCTACCAAATACTGATGCAGGTTCTGTCGCCTACTCACACTTGAGGAAGGTGTTTCACTTGTGCGTGTAGCTGGCACAGATCGACCACGTCCTCTCCTTGCAACAGGAGCTCTACCAGCAGCACCACGACCCAGGCCACGGCCCTTATTTGACGGTCTCCTCATATTTCTGTAATTTAAGATCTTGCCCTAGAAAGGTTTTTATTGAATAGCGGAATAGGAAATATGATCCAAAAAAGTGTATGTATCTCGCACGTACAAAACCACACTAGGCCCCAATTACTATTGTTTCTACCCCTAAAAGGATGGATGAGGAGTAGGAGGAGTATGGAACAGACAGCACCCTCAAATCTTCAGAAGTATGAGATGAACCCCAAAAACTTGGAAAGGTGGATCTCACACGTACCGACACAGACTATCCCGCAATTCAATTGATCCTCAAAGGTTTTTATTGAATAGCGGAATAGGAAATATGATCAAAAAAAGTGTATGTATCTCGCACGTACACAACCACACTAGGCCCCAATTACTATTGTTTGTACCCCTAAAAGGATGGATGAGGAGTAGGAGGAGGAGTATGGAACAGGCAGCACCCTCAAATCTTCAGAAGTATGAGATGAACCCCAAAAACTTGGAAAGGTGGATCTCACACGTACCGACACAGACTATCCCGCAATTCAATTGATCCTCAAAGGTTTTTATTGAATAGCGGAATAGGAAATATGATCAAAAAAAGTGTATGTATCTCGCACGTACACAACCACACTAGGCCCCAATTACTATTGTTTGTACCCCTAAAAGGATGGTTGAGCAGTAGGAGCAGGAGTATGGAACAGGCAGCACCCTCAAATCTTCAGAAGTATGAGATGAACCCCAACAACTTGGAAAGGTGGATCTCACACGTACCGACACAGACTATCTCGCAATTGAATTGATCCCCAAAGGTTTTAATTGAATAGCGGAATAGAAAATATGATCAAAAAGAAAGTGTATGTATCTCGCACGTACACCACCACACTAGGCCCCAACTACTATTGTTTGTACCCCTAAAAGGATGGTTGAGCAGTAGGAGGAGGAGTATGGAACAGGCAGCACCCTCAAACCTTCAGAAGTATGAGATGAACCCCAACAACTTGGAAAGGTGGATCTCTCTCACACGTACCAACACAGACTATCCCCCAATTTAACTGATCCCCAAAGGTTTTTGATTAAATAGCGGAATAGAAAATATGATCCAAAAAAAGTGTATGTATATCACACGTACACAACCACACTGGGCCCCAATTACTATTGTTTGTACCCCTAAAAGGCTAGATGAGGAGTAGGGGGAGTATGGAACAGGCAGCACCCTCAAACCTTCAGAAGTATGAGATGAACCCCAACAACTTGGAAAGGTGGATCTCTCTCACACGTACCAACACAGACTATCCCCCAATTTAACTGATCCCCAAAGGTTTTTGATTAAATAGCGGAATAGAAAATATGATCCAAAAAAAGTGTATGTATATCACACGTACACAACCACACTAGGCCCCAATTACTATTGTTTGTACCCCTAAAAGGCTAGATGAGGAGTAGGGGGGGTATGGAACAGGCAGCACCCTCAAATCTTCAGAAGTATGAGATGAACCCCAAAAACTTGGAAAGGTGGATCTCTCTCACACGTGCCAACACAGACTATCCCCCAATTTAACTGATCCCCAAAGGTTTTTGATTAAATAGCGGAATAGAAAATATGATCCAAAAAAAGTGTATGTATATCACACGTACACAACCACACTAGGCCCCAATTACTATTGTTTGTACCCCTAAAAGGCTAGGAGTAGGGGGAGTATGGAACAGGCAGCACCCTCAAACCTTCAGAAGTATGAGATGAACCCCAACAACTTGGAAAGGTGGATCTCTCTCACACGTACCAACACAGACTATCCCCCAATTTAACTGATCCCCAAAGGTTTTTGATTAAATAGCGGAATAGAAAATATGATCCAAAAAAAGTGTATGTATATCACACGTACACAACCACACTAGGCCCCAATTACTATTGTTTGTACCCCTAAAAGGCTAGATGAGGAGTAGGGGGGGTATGGAACAGGCAGCACCCTCAAATCTTCAGAAGTATGAGATGAACCCCAAAAACTTGGAAAGGTGGATCTCTCTCACACGTACCAACACAGACTATCCCCCAATTTAACTGATCCCCAAAGGTTTTTGATTAAATAGCGGAATAGAAAATATGATCCAAAAAAAGTGTATGTATATCACACGTACACAACCACACTAGGCCCCAATTACTATTGTTTGTACCCCTAAAAGGCTAGATGAGGAGTAGGGGGGGTATGGAACAGGCAGCACCCTCAAACCTTCAGAAGTATGAGATGAACCCCAACAACTTGGAAAGGTGGATCTCTCTCACACGTACCAACACAGACTATCCCCCAATTTAACTGATCCCCAAAGGTTTTTGATTAAATAGCGGAATAGAAAATATGATCCAAAAAAAGTGTATGTATATCACACGTAAACAACCACACTAGGCCCCAATTACTATTGTTTGTACCCCTAAAAGGCTAGATGAGGAGTAGGGGGGGTATGGAACAGGCAGCACCCTCAAACCTTCAGAAGTATGAGATGAACCCCAACAACTTGGAAAGGTGGATCTCTCTCACACTTACCAACACAGACTATCCCCCAATTTAACTGATCCCCAAAGGTTTTTGATTAAATAGCGGAATAGAAAATATGATCCAAAAAAAGTGTATGTATATCACACGTACACAACCACACTAGGCCCCAATTACTATTGTTTGTACCCCTAAAAGGCTAGGAGTAGGGGGAGTATGGAACAGGCAGCACCCTCAAACCTTCAGAAGTATGAGATGAACCCCAACAACTTGGAAAGGTGGATCTCTCTCACACGTACCAACACAGACTATCCCCCAATTTAACTGATCCCCAAAGGTTTTTGATTAAATAGCGGAATAGAAAATATGATCCAAAAAAAGTGTATGTATATCACACGTACACAACCACACTAGGCCCCAATTACTATTGTTTGTACCCCTAAAAGGCTAGATGAGGAGTAGGGGGGGTATGGAACAGGCAGCACCCTCAAATCTTCAGAAGTATGAGATGAACCCCAAAAACTTGGAAAGGTGGATCTCTCTCACACATACCAACACAGACTATCCCCCAATTTAACTGATCCCCAAAGGTTTTTGATTAAATAGCGGAATAGAAAATATGATCCAAAAAAAGTGTATGTATATCACACGTACACTACACAACCACACTAGGCCCCAATTACTATTGTTTGTACCCCTAAAAGGCTAGATGAGGAGTAGGGGGGGTATGGAACAGGCAGCACCCTCAAACCTTCAGAAGTATGAGATGAACCCCAACAACTTGGAAAGGTAGATCTCTCTCACACGTACCAACACAGACTATCCCCCAATTTAACTGATCCCCAAAGGTTTTTGATTAAATAGCGGAATAGAAAATATGATCCAAAAAAAGTGTATGTATATCACACGTACACAACCACACTGGGCCCCAATTACTATTGTTTGTACCCCTAAAAGGCTAGATGAGGAGTAGGGGGAGTATGGAACAGGCAGCACCCTCAAACCTTCAGAAGTATGAGATGAACCCCAACAACTTGGAAAGGTGGATCTCTCTCACACGTACCAACACAGACTATCCCCCAATTTAACTGATCCCCAAAGGTTTTTGATTAAATAGCGGAATAGAAAATATGATCCAAAAAAAGTGTATGTATATCACACGTACACAACCACACTAGGCCCCAATTACTATTGTTTGTACCCCTAAAAGGCTAGATGAGGAGTAGGGGGGGTATGGAACAGGCAGCACCCTCAAACCTTCAGAAGTATGAGATGAACCCCAACAACTTGGAAAGGTGGATCTCTCTCACACGTACCAACACAGACTATCCCCCAATTTAACTGATCCCCAAAGGTTTTTGATTAAATAGCGGAATAGAAAATATGATCCAAAAAAAGTGTATGTATATCACACGTACACAACCACACTGGGCCCCAATTACTATTGTTTGTACCCCTAAAAGGCTAGATGAGGAGTAGGGGGAGTATGGAACAGGCAGCACCCTCAAACCTTCAGAAGTATGAGATGAACCCCAACAACTTGGAAAGGTGGATCTCTCTCACACGTACCAACACAGACTATCCCCCAATTTAACTGATCCCCAAAGGTTTTTGATTAAATAGCGGAATAGAAAATATGATCCAAAAAAAGTGTATGTATATCACACGTACACAACCACACTGGGCCCCAATTACTATTGTTTGTACCCCTAAAAGGCTAGATGAGGAGTAGGGGGAGTATGGAACAGGCAGCACCCTCAAACCTTCAGAAGTATGAGATGAACCCCAACAACTTGGAAAGGTGGATCTCTCTCACACGTACCAACACAGACTATCCCCCAATTTAACTGATCCCCAAAGGTTTTTGATTAAATAGCGGAATAGAAAATATGATCCAAAAAAAGTGTATGTATATCACACGTACACAACCACACTAGGCCCCAATTACTATTGTTTGTACCCCTAAAAGGCTAGATGAGGAGTAGGGGGGGTATGGAACAGGCAGCACCCTCAAACCTTCAGAAGTATGAGATGAACCCCAACAACTTGGAAAGGTGGATCTCTCTCACACGTACCAACACAGACTATCCCCCAATTTAACTGATCCCCAAAGGTTTTTGATTAAATAGCGGAATAGAAAATATGATCCAAAAAAAGTGTATGTATATCACATGTACACAACCACACTAGGCCCCAATTACTATTGTTTGTACCCCTAAAAGGCTAGATGAGGAGTAGGGGGAGTATGGAACAGGCAGCACCCTCAAATCTTCAGAAGTATGAGATTGTGTTCACTGTACCCCACAAAGATTGAGTTCACTGCACCCCACAATGATTGTGTTCACTGCACCCCACAAAGATTGTGTTCACTGCACCTCACAAAGATTGTGTTCACTGTACCCCCCAAAGATTGTGTTCACTGCACCCCACAAAGATTCTGTTCACTGTACCCCACAAAGATTGTGTTCACTGCACCCTAAAAGGATGTTGTTCACTGCACCCCACAAAGATTGTGTTCACTGCACCCTAAAAGGATGTTGTTCACTGCACCCCAAAAAGATTGTGTTCACTGTACCCCCCCAAAGATTGTGTTCACTGCACCCCACAAAGATTGTGTTCACTGCACCCCAAAAAGATTGTGTTCACTGTACCCCCCAAAGATTGTGTTCACTGCACCCCAAAAAGATTGTGTTCACTGTACCCCCCAAAGATTGTGTTCACTGCACCCCACAAAGAATCTGTTCACTGTACCCCACAAAGATTGTGTTCACTGCACCCCAAAAAGATTGTGTTCACTGTACCCCCCCAAAGATTGTGTTCACTGCACCCCACAAAGATTCTGTTCACTGCACCCCACAAAGGATTTTGTTCACTGCACCCCAAAAAGATTGTGTTCACTGCACCCCAAAAAGGATTTTGATCACTGCACCCCAAAAAGGATGTTGTTCACTGCACCCCAAAAATGATTTTGTTCACTCCACCCCAAAAAGATTGTGTTCACTGCACCCCACAAAGATTGTGTTCACTGCACCCCAAAAAGATTGTGTTCACTGTACCCCCCAAAGATTGTGTTCACTGCACCCCACAAAGATTCTGTTCACTGTACCCCACAAAGATTGTGTTCACTGCACCCCAAAAAGATTGTGTTCACTGCACCCCAAAAAGGATGTTGTTCACTGCACCCCAAAAAGGATGTTGTTCACTCCACCCCAAAAAGATTGTGTTCACTGCACCCCACAAAGATTGTGTTCACTGCACCCCAAAAAGATTGTGTTCACTGCACCCCAAAAATGATTTTGTTCACTGCACCCCAAAAAGGATTTTGTTCACTGCACCCCAAAAAGGATGTTGTTCACTCCACCCCAAAAAGATTGTGTTCACTGCACCCCAAAAAGATTGTGTTCACTGCACCCCACAAAGGATTTTGTTCACTGCACCCCAAAAAGATTGTGTTCACTGCACCCCAAAAAGGATGTTGTTCACTGCACCCCAAAAAGGATTTTGTTCACTGCACCCCAAAAAGATTGTGTTCACTGCACCCCACAAAGGATTTTGTTCACTGCACCCCACAAAGATTGTGTTCACTGCACACCAAAAAGGATTGTGTTCACTGCACCCCAAAAAGATTTTGTTCACTGCACCCCAAAAAGATTGTGTTCACTGCAGCCCAAAAAGATTGTGTTCACTGCAGCCCAAAAAGATTGTGTTCACTGCAGCCCAAAAAGATTGTGTTCACTGCAGCCCAAAAAGATTGTGTTCACTGCAGCTCACACACAGAAAAATGGATGTGGATCACTGACACCTGCCTATCTCCAATCCCACACCACACAGCAATATCGATTGTAGTTTGTAGAACACAGTTTCCCTAAAATTCAGCAGACTCTGTCCCTAACAGGATTGAGAAGAGATCGTAGATCAGGATTGAGTGCAGATTCACCCCACCCCCCACACAGCAATATCGATTGTAGTTTGTAGAAGACACTGACCCTATAATTCAGCAGACTCTATCCCTAAAATGCCTACAACTCGCCCTGCCTAAACACTCCGACCTGTCCCTCAATTCTATCCGGACACAAATGGTTTTTTCCTGCCTATCTTTCCCTAATCAGCAGCCAGCACATTGATGTGTGCTCTGTCCCTTAGCTAAGCAGCAGAATGACGCTGCTGCGGCGGCTGCCTCGAACTTATAAAGACTTGGTCACATGCTTCAGACGGCCAATCACAGCTACTAAGACATTTGCAGGCATGGCTGGGATGGCTTAAGGCACACCAGTTAAACGATTGTTGATTGGCTGTTGAAAGCCCGCCATGAAAAGAGCGCCAAAGCATGCAAAACCCGGAAATAAAACGACCGAACACGGATTTTTACCCGAACATACAGTAAAGTGTCCGTGTCCGTGTTCGGGTAAAAAAAATCCAATTATTCGGTACGAACACGAATAATACAGTCCGTGTTCGCTCAACACTATTCATAACTAATGCAAGACCTAGATAATCTAGCTAAATTTGAATTCTCATGGGCAGGTTCCTTGGCAGCATTTAAAATGCTATTGCTCCCACAATTATTGTACCTCTTTCGTGTCCTGCCAATCCATATCCCACTCTCCTACCTCTCCTCCTTACAAAAACAACTAAACTCTTATGTCTGACAAGGAAAAACACCTCATAGGGCGCACAGCATTCTCATTAAACACAGGCTGGCAGGAGGATCTGGTCTAACTGACCTCAAAGATTACTACCAATCCTCAATCCTAGCACAGATGAGAAGCTGGTTCACATCACCTCATAACAACCACTGGTGTGAGCTGGAACAAGTAATGGTGGTTATATAGCACAGGCCCCAGAGGCAATATCCCCCATCAGCTTCCACTAACACTCAAAGCCGCCACGCTCACATTGTGGAAATTCTTAGCCTTCCAGTGGAAGCAGACCACTATGACACCTTTGAACGTACCCATAGCAACCCCAAGGCTGCTGATACCTCGCATTAGCCTTGCAACCCTACGGGACGTCGCCCATAGAGGGATAAATTATCTTTATCTTTATAAGAGGGGTAAAATAAAAACCTTCTCTCAGATGCAACAAGACCAATTAATGGACCCCACAGACCCATTTCAATATCTGCAGATCAGCCAGTGTTTAGTCAAACAACCACATCTCACTAAGGAAATCCCAACCCAAGCATGGCTATACCTAGGATCCCTCACCCCTAACAAAAAAGGATCTCCCTTTTTTTAACCTTTTACAGGAAAGGCGGTTGTTCAAGCAGTCTCTCCTTTTTACCAAGTGGGAAAGGGACATAGAAACCCAATATACCACATCCCAATAGCATTGTGCAATTAAATCAATATACTGCACAGCTCACAGCACTTCACTCTGGGAACTGACACAAAAAATCTCCCAACGGTGGTACCTCACGCCAAAGAGGATCTCCACATTTAATCCACATGTCTCGCATCTCTGTTGGGGAGGCTGCGGAGAAGAGGGATCCCTCTTCAATATTTTATGGAAGGGCCCCAATTGAGCAGCTTCTGGAGTGAGAGTTTTAGTGTCATCTCATAAACCGCTCACTTCACTGTTCCCCTGACCCCAGGTGACAATCAAGAACACAAACTGTAACTAGCTGCACTATTAGGACTCGTTCACATGTGAGGCTGGGGGTGGTAAAACCTTATGGTTGACCTGTGGTTTTGTCACCCCCTCAACTGCTACCCCCTTTGACTGCAGAACCTAAAAAATGTAATATAAATAAAGCACATTCTTCTGTACTGTGTGCTTGTCTCTATCCAAAGCACTGAGTGTGATTTTTCTCTGCTGTCTCATTCCTCCGTTATCTGCATAAGTCACTTCTGACAGCTTTTCCCAACTCCAAAAGATAATTGATGACAGGGGAGGAGAACTCCAGCACAAAGCCACTGTTGTGCATGTTGTCTGTGTATTATGAGAAGGGGATGTGTAAGGGCCCAGAGCTCTCCTCACTGAGCTCAGCGGTGTGAGACTTCAGATCACCACTCCCAGATTTTCAGAGCTGAGAGATGCTGTGTAAAATCTGTGTTTTGGAAGACTGTAGAGAAGAGATCACTGCAAAAAAAAAAGTACAATGTTTGTAGGGGGATATTTTTTTTTTTTTTTATCTCTGTGTATCATCACCTGATACTAGTCAGCTAACTGGGTATATGTAAAGGTTTTCAACCATTTTATTCCACTTGAAAAGACCCTCTTGCTGCTGATTGATACATTTTTTTCATTGGTACATATCCATGCCCCCCCTCCCCCCCCCCAGGCTACCCAGCTTACTATACCCATTTTATGACAGTCCCTTACCTATTGGCCCAGAGAATTTGAATTACTGATTGCTAGGATTCTGGCTCCTATTGGCTTCAGT
Source organism: Pelophylax lessonae (assembly GCF_965119305.1). NCBI lineage: Eukaryota > Metazoa > Chordata > Amphibia > Anura > Ranidae > Pelophylax > Pelophylax lessonae. Next base: position 377,506,923 of record NC_138772.1, on the reverse strand, counting down.
GGGATTCATGTTTGGAATCCAAACCTTAGTAATGTTCGCCAAACATTCGTCAAAATGAACCTAGGTTAATAACATTAGGATCCAGGATTACCTGAAACGGTGAAGCATAAGGATCTCACTGCTACTCTTCAGTTAATGTTAACAATCTACTCAACAGAGATCATTCAACATGTGGAGATTGACAGGGAAAACAGAACCTTAATTGCAAGACGTCTGGGATCAGATAAACCTAAACATCTTATCTGCCACATCCATTTCTACTCTATCAGAGAAGCAATTATGACAGCAGCTAAAAGCTCTAAGAGCATACAGTTCAATGATTCTCCTATATTGTTCCTGTCTGTCCTATCTAAACGCAAACTCAAAAAGCTATGAAACCCCTTTTGGAAATGTTGAACACCCATGGGATTCGTTATAAATGGGTCTTTCCCTTTAAGCTGATTGATACTAAGGATGGTAGGTCAGCCACGTTTAGATTTTTGGGAGATCTTCCTAAACTGTTGACTTTCCAGCTTCCTCAGGTGAAATGATCAGACTGGCCATTTAGGCTACGTTCACATCTTGGCGTTGCTATTACAGGCATTTTTATAGGCGTTTTTTCAGGCGTTTTTATGGGCCTTTTTGCAGGCATTTTACCGGCGTTTTTACAGGCGTTTTTGTGCAGGCATTTTTAGATTGAATAGAGACCAATGGAAAATGCCTGTAATCTGCCCAAAAAGAAGCTCATGTACTTTTTTGAGCATTGGGCGTTTTGTTTACAGTGTCAAAACCCTCAGATGTGAACAGGGGCCATTGAAATGAATAGGATTTGTCTTGTTGGGCGTTTTGAGAGCTGATCCTAGAGCAGAAAAACTCCCCAAAAACGCCCCAAAATGCCTAGATGTGAACGGAGCCTTAAACCACCCTTACCAAACCTCCTGCCCAGAGAAATTTGTCAACATGTGTTACCTATAGTAAACAATCCAGGCAAACTACAGTACCATCCCGACTTAAAAATTGAACTTGACCTGATTTGATTGTTTTCCTGTTTGACTGAGTTGCTAATGTCATTGACACGGCTGGTCTCTTTAAGAAAATAATATTTCTGTCACCTGTATACTGTAGACATATTGTAAACAGCACACTACATAATATAGAACAACTGTTTGATTCCGTGTTTTTTTTCCTCTCCTTTTGTTGTAAATAAATGCTGTTGAGCATAATAGTCTGTGTGCTGTCTGTGCACTTGGTATGAGTATTATATTCCTTCAATCTTCTTTTTCTTTCTTCCTTTCTTTTCCTTTTTTTCTTTTGACTTCCTTTTTTCTATTATCATACTTTAAGCCTGTATATGCATGACATTTATCTTTACAAAAATATATTGTATTATGAGGATAGTAGAGGTTTCTCCACTACCTCTTTGGATTTATTATTTCCCATATGTTATTGAGCTTATGTTTTTACTTTTGCTATCTCTATTGTGTCTATGTTATATCCAAGCCTCCCCCCCCCCCCTTTTTTTTCTCCAGCTATTACATATATTTAAAATGAGAGTGTGGCCGTAAGTATTTTCCTCCCCCTTCTTTTTTATTCCCAGTCTGACCGCCCTGTTGCATAGCTTTAATTTTGCCTAAGTTACTTCTTTCCTATGCTAGGCTTCCCATATTTTGATGGGAAATAGCAATGTTGCCTATTGTTTGTTTCCCTGTAATTACCTATGGGATTACTTCAGGATTACTCAGGGAAATTTAGAGATGCATCGCTTGTCTTCAGACTGCATGTCTCTCTGGTTTAAGGGATTTTTTTTCCTCTTTCCTCTCTTGCCCCCCCCCCCCCCCTCCATCTTCATAAGGAGAGACTTGATATAGTGCTTCTTCAAGAAACACATTTCCACTCTGACGCCTTCCCTACTTGTAAAAACAAATACACTACTTGGTTTCATAGCACACACTTATATGCTAAATCTAAGGGAGTCTCAACTGTCATGGAACATACCATTTCAAGTTATAGATTCAAAACATGACCCCACGGGGTAGATTTGTATTTCTTAACCACTTGCCGACCGCCGCACGACTATCTACGGCGGCGGCCAGCCCCTCACAGGCAAAGTGACGTAGGGCTACGTCACTAGCTTGTGAGGGTCTAGGGAGGCGCGCTCCCGCTCCCGAGTGGTCACGGACCCCCCGCGCGTGTGACCGGCGGACCCGATGTCCGCCGGCCACTCTGCGATCGGCGGGGGAGAGGGAGAAAGTCAGGCAGCTTGTGTAAACAAGCTGCCTTTCATTCTCCCCTCTGTATGAGAGATGATCATATGGATCTACTATGTAGATCCGTTGATCACTCTGCATACAGCTGAAGCCACAGCCAATCACAGTTAGAATCACGCCCCTAGGGACACACACAGCCCCTCCCTCTCAAATAAAGTTAACCCCTTCACTACACAGTTAGAATCACTCCCCTAGGCTCACATTTAACCCTTTGATCACCCTGGGTTAACCCCTTCTCTGCCAGTGTCATTATAATAAAAGTGCATATATATAGCACTGATTACTGTAGAAATGTCACTGGTAACCCCAAAAGTGTCAAAAATGTCAGTCAAGGGTCCGATCTGTCCGCAGCAATGTCGCAGTACCGCAAAAAAATCGCAGATCGCCGCCATTACGCGTTAAAAAAAAAACCAACAAAAATTACAAAAATCTTTCCCTTAGTTAGTAAACGCAATAACTTTTGCGCAAACCAAACAAAATACGCTTTTTGCGATTTTTTTTACCAAACATAGGTAGCATAAAACAAATTGGCCGAAAATGTTAAAAAATTTTGATTTTTACATTTTTTTTGGGGGGAATTTCATATAAAAAAAAGGGAAAAATATTGCTATTTTTGCAAAATTTACGCTCTTTTTTTGTTTATAGCGCGTGATCAAAAAATTGCACAGGTGATCAAATACCGCCAAAAGAAAGCTCTGTTTGTGGGAAAAAAAAGGACGCCAAATTCGTTTAGGTACAGCGTCGCACGACCGCGCAATTGTCCGTTAAAGTCACGCAGTGCCGAATCGCAAAATACCCCCTGGTCAGGAAGGGGGTAAAATCTTCCGGGCTTAAGTGGTTAAAATCAAGTTTGGACTATGAGTATATACTATTGCTAATATATACTTTTCAAATACTATTCAAATTTCTCAGGGGCTTGATTATCTTCGCGCTCTTGAAACTTAAGCAGAAGGTGACAATCTTTTAGAAGGTGACTTTAATTTGAATATTTTACATTCAGACCTTCGCAGATTAAAATTGAAAGGATCTTCAATTAAGTTATTTGATTTATTGTATATTTTACATCCTTCTGAGAAGGATTTATATCTTATTTTCTTCAGTTCATAAAACTCATAGCTTGATTATATTTTTGTTTAAAGTCTTATTGGATGCTACTCCTAGAATTGGTTTTAAACCTAAAATTTGGTCGGATCATTCACCTATTTCCCTAATTTTCTAGAGCTTTCCTGTAGGAATAAATCCTGGAAACTTAATGACAATCTTTTGCCAGACCCAAAATGCAATGCTGATATTACCCAGTAAATTTTATAAACTTTATGAGAGCTCATGAATCGGACAATACGGCTCCTTCTATTAAATGGGAAGCTTTAAAATGTGTGTATAGGGATATCCTTATATCACATGGATGAAGACTCCAAACAGCTACAACCGCAGAATTCTCTGCTTTACTTTGAAAGATTTCCGATTTTGATTCTTGACATAAATGCACCAACAGCGATCTAGATAGAATTAAACTTGCCAATAGCAAATTTTTGCTCATTCCTCTACGGAGTTGGAAGCTGAAATGATTTTGTATGTGACAGATACAGCTTTACCATGTCTGGATCCATTTACCAGTTCTTCTTTTGATGCTCCATTTACTTCAGATGAACTCTTAGAAGTTATTAGTTCTGCTAAAATTGGTAAGGCCCCAGGTCCAGATGGCTTTTCCAAACTATTTTACAGTCCTTTAATTCTATTGCGGATCCCCAATTTGTTCCCTACACAGGCCCTGAATCCCTATATTTCAGTTATCTTGAAACCTACAGTAAAACAACAACAAGGAAATAGTTTATAAAATGTTATGCAAAACGTATTGCACAGAGGCTTCATCCTTTACTCCCTTATAATTTGTACTGGTTTTGTAAAATATTGAAAACCCCGTGATGATACCAGTATGACTCTTTCTTTTAATTTCCTTAGCACAGAAGTGGCTTATTCTGGCTAGCTTGCTTTAGAACGATGCTGTCTTTGAATTTTACTCTCAGGTACAGATACCTGACAACCTGTTAGTCAGTGATACCAAATCAGATATGTAGCTACATAGAGATCAACAAGAATCAATAAGTTTAAATCAGAGTGATCTGATTTTTTTTTCCCCGCGTTTGAGATCAAATATACAATATGACGTATATAAAATTATTTGTATCAAAGATATATCGTTTGACCAATCAAAGGTCAGTAGAAACTTCAGCAAGCTCAGAATTAAAAGGTAATAGTGCTGTGTTTGCAGTTCTTTGGAGTGGATCTTTCACCAAAGATATAAAAATCTTGTGGTCGTGTTTTCAGACATACCATCTGTTAAATCTAGACACATTCCCCATTTCCAAGTTCAAATATTCCAGAAGTCATCAGATTTATTTATTGCTTTTTGCAAGCTTGCATGTAAGGAAAAGAGAGAGAAACAAGAGATTAATTTTTCTCATTTAAGAAAGCTATTTTGTTCTAAGCAGCCATCTTGCCACCTCAATGCCGAAGAGACAATTGATCACATTAGTTGGAGATTTTTGCTTCATTCGCTTTGCCAGATGACTCTTAGTGATAACCTGATTGATAAAATAATGGCCTTATATACGTTCCCTCTACTCGGCTCCTAACTAATGGCATCCTATCGGCTTCATTAATGATTAATAATGGGACACACAAGGACTGTCGTTTATCCCCACTTTTATTTGATGAAGCATTTAGTGATGGCTATACATAACAACTCTTCCATACATGATTTTACCATTAATGATGTAGAATATAAAACTGCTCTTTATGCAGATGATGTTTTACTCTGCATCACATCACCTAGGCTTAGTATTCCTTCTTTTTTTAATAATTTATTACCTTTGGATGCCTAAACAATTTTTAAAATC
>NC_138772.1:377459277-377496777 GCF_965119305.1 Pelophylax lessonae | reverse complement strand
GGAAGAGGTGGCAGGAACTGGTAGCAGGGGCAACATGACAGTAGCCTTGAATGTGGCTTGGGAGTGTATTGCTGGTTCTGAGGATGACACCAATGAGGAGGAGGAGAGGACTCAGGAGACTGTGATATCACCATCAGATAAATCTGCAGAGGCTTCACTTTACACTCACCAAAATGAGCCTCTTCTCTGCTTAGCGTCGCATATCCTAAGCTTCTGAAACCCCTTGTGCCTTCCCTCTCTGTCATTAGGGGCTGCAGATGTTGCTGGAGATTGTAGTTGGAGAATTGTGTGTGTGGGGGGTGGGGTGGAAAGTGAGAAAAGAAAAGGGGGAGTGTGGGCCTTTTGCTGTTGACTGAGCTGTGTGTTGAGGGGAGTCATGTGTTAAACTCATATGGCAGGCACTTTTACCACAGCTGATATACTGCAGGTAAAGGTTTCAGACCACAACAGTGATTTTGGCACTGTATATTTAAAAAAAGGCATACACTGCAGAGCTCTTTCTATGTCCTGCCAATTCACATGCTTGCGTACTGTCCTAGTTTATATAAGAAAGAAAAGCAGCGCTACAAATCATAAATATATAAATTATCAATAATGACATGTGCAATATGGAATATAAAATAAACCAACCTATCAAGTTGTAAAGTGCACAGATTTCAAAGGTGCAAAATTGTAAATTAAAGTGCATGTATGAATTCATGTGTCAAAATTCATATTTTCATATCTCAAAAACCATATAGACCATTAAGAAACAGGAAAATCCCTACACGAAACCTCCACAGTGTATGATCCTCCAGAGAGTATCATTGATGTAAAGAAAGAAGAATCCATCATCAGTTAGTAGTAGTAGTTACCACGCACCTCTTAACAGATGGGCCATAAATTATAATGGCTGGGAACATTATAGATCTCAAACTTAACCTCCAATGGGGGGATTGATCCTCTCTCAGCAATCAGTGATGGAGTAATTCTATTGCTGGATAAAGGGCTTCTTCAATCTTCCCCCATAACTGGACATATTCTAGAACCAGGGTCAGCAAACCCTTGATCGTGATCTACTGGTCGACATTGGGAAGGTGACTAGTAGATAGCAAATAGATGCCTGCCTTGCCGACCAAGTGATTTCCCCCAAAGGTGCTGAATGGCACAGGTGCACGATCAGCCAATCCTAGGCATGCAAATGGTGGGAGCTGCCACCAGAATAGCTTGGGCGGGTTCAAGCTCTTGCCTGAACATTCCCAAGCTCTTACTCCTGTGAATTTTGGCCCTCAGATCTCCTCCCCATTAATAACCACGTTCCTGCAAAGTTGCAGGAATGAGTGATGTGTAGATCACTGCTTTTTCCTCTCTCTCTACTCAGCAGCCCTTTCTTTCTAATTTAACCCTGCATTAATGGCCTTTTCTACCCATCAGTAATGGTAAGTGCTACTTGTTACTGTACACTGCCCTACCTACTACTGACGCCTGTACTCTGTCCTACCTACTACTGACCTATGTACTCTTCCCCACATAATACTGACTTCTGTACACTGCTCTACCTACTACAAGCCCGGTTCCAAAAAAGTTGGGACACTGTACAAATTGTGAATAAAAAACAGAATGCAATGATGTGGAAGTTTCAAATTTCAATATTTTATTCAGAATACAACATAAACGAAATATCAAATGTTTAAACTGAGAAAATGTATAATTTTAAGGGATTTGATTTTAAATTTTCATGGCATCGACACATCTACAAAAAGTTGGGACAAGGCCATGTTTACCACTGTGTGGCATCCCCTCTTCTTTTTTTAACAGTCTGCAAATGTCTGGGGACTGAGGAGACAAGTTGCTCAAGTTTAGGAATAGGAATGTTGTCCCATTCTTGTCTAATACAGGCTTCTAGTTGCTCAACTGTCTTAGGTCTTCTTTGTCGCATCTCCCTCTTTATGATGAAAGATCTGGACTGCAGGCTGGCCATTTCAGTACCCGGATCTCTCTTCTACACAGCCATGATGTTGCAATTGATGCAGTATGTGGTCTAGCATTGTCATGTTGGAAAATGCAAGGTCTTCCCTATAAGAGATGACATCTGGATGGGAGCATATGTTGTTCTAGGACTTAGATATACCTTCCAGCATTGATGGTGCCTTTCCAGATGTGTAACCTGCCCATGCCACACGCACTCATGCAACCCCATACCATCAGAGATGCAGGTTCTGAACTGAGCGCTGATAATAACTTGGTTTGTCCTTGTCCTCTTTAGTCCGGATGACATGACGTCCCAGTTTTCCAAAAAGAACTTACAATTTTGATTAGTCTGACCACAGAACAGTTTTCGACTTTGCCACAATTAATTTTAAATAAGCCTTGGCCCAGAAAAAACGGCTGTGCTTCTGGATCATGTTTAGATATGGCCTCGTTTTTGGCCTATAGAGTTTTAGCTGGAAACGGCGAATGACACGGTGGATTGTGTTCACCGACAATGTTTTCTGGAAGTATTCATGCGATCATGTTGTGATTTTCATTACAGTAGCATTCCTGTATGTGATGCAGTGCCGTCTAAGGGCCCAAAGATCATGGGCATCCAGTATGGTTTCCTGCCTTGACCCTTACGCACAGAGATTGTTCCAGATTCTCTGAATCTTTGGATGATATTATGCACTGTAGATGATGATAACTTTAAACTCATTTCTGATATTGCTCTACTATTTTTTGCCGCAGCATTGGGGGAATTGGTGATCCTCTGTCCACCTTGACTTCTGAGAGGCTCTTTTTATACCCAATAATGTTGCCAATTGACCTAATAAGTTGCAAATTGGTCCTCCAGCTGTTCCTTATATGTACATTTAACTTTTCCGGCCTCTTATTGCTACCTGTCGCAACTTTTTTGTAGCTCTCATGAAATCCAAAATGAACCAATATTTGGCATGACATTTCAAAATATCTCACTTTCAACATTTGATATGTTATCTATATTATATTGTGAATAAAATATACGTTTATGAGATTTGTAAATTAGTCCATTCATTTTTTACTCACAATTTGTAGCGTCCCAACCTTTATGGAACTGGGTTGTACTGACCTCTATACGCTGCCCAACATCCTACTGGCCTCTGTACACTGCCCTATATACTACTTTCACTGGTCATAAATAAGAGCAGACAGCAAGGCCTGAAACTAGTTGGGCAAATCAGCCTGCAGTACTAGATATTATGCTTTGATGATGAACTCCAGCATTAGTCTTGTGGGGGTGACCAATTACTCCACAGACATTTAAAAAAATTGTGAATGAAAGTGAATGCAGAGTTTCTCAAGTAAACATGTAAAGAAGACTTAGTTTATATTTTTATGGTGACATTAGTTTTGTTCCATCTTTCTGACCCGGTTCACACTACTGCGTGTGCCGGGTTCGCATGTCATGTCGGAGCGCACTGCTCCGACATGACATGCGATCAGCTGTGCGGTGCGAGTTTAGCCATACAGTTTGTATGGCTAAATTCGCACCGCACCCGCAGCAAAGACGCACAGGAGGCATTTTTGCTGCCGCATCAGGATCGGATCGCACAGCGGTTCACACTTGTGCGATCCGATCCTGTGCGAACTGCACGATCGCACTGCGATATGCGATCAAACTGGGGGTGTCGTTAAGATTACATTGACACCCCCAGCGGATCGCATATGGCAGTGTGAACTGCCGGGGGTGCGTGTGCGATGCGGGAACAGGCTGCGAATTTGCAGCCTTCCCGCATCGCAATAGTGTGAACCGAGCCTCTAAGTTTTTTTTTGTTCTCTTTTTTTTTTTTTTTTACAGGATTTGTTTAGTACTGGCAGTTTGCGCAGCACAGTCAATTCAATACAGGAGGAATCAGGGGGCCCTGCTCATTAGAGCTTACAATCTAGTTCATTTCTTTTGTTTTTTAAGTGCCCCAAACAGCAGTGATCTTTAATCTCTTCTATGTTGTCCAGGTAGATCTCCACCATTCAAAGGTTACCTACCCCTGTTCCAGAAGTTTTAGGCGTTTGGTCATGCGGTCTCTGCCTGTAGTTCCAGGGATGAACAGGCAGTAGACAGAGGCTGGTAGCAGAATCTTGGGACAGTCCAATGTCAGGGCAGGTAGCAAGCAAGCATAGTTTGAAAACAGTTCCAAGGTCAGGGCTGGTGGCAAGCAAACATAGTCCATTAAATCCAATCCAATCCAAGTTCAAGTAGCAATCCAAAAGAGTAATCTTGGTACAAATCAAAGATCAGCAACAACAGAATCCAAGATAATAGCAGAGCTGGGTCAGGCAAGGCAGACAGACAGGTCCTTAAACTGGAAGCCACAAAGCTAATGCTATCACAGGCTCCTAGTTTATATATTCAATATTTCGGGAATAATTGGGGATACAGCAATGGAAAGAGATTCAGAGAATGACGTCGCGATTTTATTCTTGTATTACAAAAAAAAAAAAAAAAGCTCACAAACTATACCGAAAAATTATTTTGCCACCGATTTGTACAAAGTTGAGGTTTTTAGCATTATTTATCTTAAGAGTACACTTTCCTATAGCTTTCAGACTGTTGTGGCTCCTACTTCAACTATTCAATTCAAGCTTGTTACTACTAAATAAAAAATCAGGTGTTGCAGCCAAAACTGCTTTAAAAAATTGTTCAGATTGCTTCTGCTGTAATTAGACAAGCTACAATAAATGTAAAAGTTAAAAGTGTAATTTCACATTTAAACTATGTGATGCCAGATAACAGTGTCACTGACACAGTCTGTGAAAATTCATAACACCACTGTGTAAAGGCATTTCCCAAACATGTTATTTAAATTGACTGGTATTTTTTCCATGTCACTCTTGCATTAACGGTTGCATTAAAAGGAGGCTATGATGGGCTGAACTGAAGCTCAGAAGTTTGGATACTGAACCTAAATCCCCTTGAAATCAATGTGAGCTGAATCTATCAAAATAAAAATGATGGTTTTCTGGGCTACTAGTCAAGGGGGTGTCAAATCTAGCATTGGGAGTGGTGGGCACCATCCGTAGAACATGCACTAATGCAAAAAAAAAAAAAAAAATTAAATTCCATTTGTCTAGGAGCAGTGGTTTTCTAAATGTTTAAAGTGAAACAATAAATGCCTAATTCCTTTAAATTACATACCTGGGTGGATGCCCTAATCCTGCCTGGGAAGAGGAGTATCTCTGTGCTGTACAGAAAGTGCTGCAGCCCTGACATTTGCAAAGGAGAAAAAGTGTGAAAAATCGCCAGCAAATGACAGGTCATTCGCAGCCTCTTTGTTTAAAAAAAATAGCATGCAGACCCTCCAATGATATCTAAGGCGACCTTTGGAGGGGTCTGTGTTTTTTTTTAAAAGAAGCCAGCAGTGAGATTTTCCACCGATTTAAACTGTAATCATTTTTTTAGTACATGCTGCAGTAAGAATGAAAAAAAAAAAAAAAAAATTGAGAAGAGTGCCCCCCCCCCCCTCCAAAAAAAAAAGAAATAGAAAAAAATACAAACCAGACCCGTTAAGTCTAGTATGGAGTTTAAGGTGGTACATCATGCAAAAAAGAAAATCAAAAAAAAAAATGTGCAAGGTCCTCTAGGAATTCCACACCAGTCTCTTCAGTTCTGATGCAAATTTAACCACTTCAGGACTGGAAGGATTTGCCCCCTTAATGACCAGGTAATTTTTTGCGATTATGCACTGCATTACTTGAATTGACAAATTGACAATTGCACGGTCGTGCGAGGCTGTACCTAAATAAAATTGATGTCCTTTTTTTTCCCCACAAATAGAGCTTTATTTTGACGGTATTTGATCACCTGTGCGATTTTTATTTTTTTGCGCTATAAACAGAAAAAGAGCGACAATTCTGAAAAAGAACATTATTCACTTTCTGCTATATAACATTCCAAAAAAAAAAAAAAATTCAAAAATCAATTTTTTCATCCTTTAGGACAATTAGAATTTTGCCACATATTTTTGGTAAAAAAAATCCCAATAAGCATATTTTGATTGGTTTGCGCAAACGTTATCGCGTCTACAAACTAGAGGACAGATTTCTGTAATTTTTATTTATTTATTTTTTTTACTAGTAATGGCAGCGATTTTGTGATTTTTATTGGGACTGCGACATTGCAGCCGACAGATCGGACCCCTAATTGACATTTTTGACACTTTTGGGGGGCCCAGTGACATTACTACAGTAATCAGTGCTAAAAATATGCACTGTTACTGTAATAATGACACTGGCAGGGAAGGAGTTAACCTAGGGGTGATCAAAGGGTTAAGTGTGAGCCTAGGGGAGTGTTTTCTAACTATATGGGAAAGGAACTTGTGAAATGAACACAGAGACCTGTGATCCTATATAGGAGGTTGTGTTTACAACAGCAGACCGTCATTCTCTCTCAGTGGGGAGCGATCGCAGGGTGCCCGGCGGCAATTGGTGCCAGGAGTGCTCCCGCGAACCGCCGTACAGTTACCCACGATCGCTCCCCGCTGAGAGAGAATGATGGTATGCGGTATATATGAGGTGGGTGGTCGGCAAGTGGTTAAAGGGTGTCCTCTCCTGTGTGGGACCCCCTAAAAATCCATACCAGACCCTTAATATGAGCATGCTGTCTGGCAGGCTAGAAAAGTGGTGAGTGAATGCAACTCCATGCCCTCAACATGGGGGGTTTCCTTGTACAAAAGGCCTCTTTCCCAAAACCCTGACCAGTAAATGTAGGGGTCTGTGGTTGTGGGGTTTATCAGAATCTTGAAGTCCCTCATTGTAAATTAATTACCCATCACATTGTCCATAGATGTAGATCCACATCAATCATGATGCCTAATGGCAACCAACCCTTCAAAAGAAAAAAATTGCAGCCAGAGAGGCATGATTTCCCATCTACTGACAAGTCCTGTGCCTAACATTGTTTATACATAAGGGGGCCTGGTCTTCTAGGTGATGTCATTGACAACAATCCTCACACATTTACCCTTTTATAACCATAGTATAAACAAAAGCTTTGCATTTCATTAACCTCCCCAAAAATTGGCTACAGTGAGAGGCAGTGGTAATGTACGTAGATGGGCCATGCTAAGTAGGGGCAAGAAACATCTGCACAAAATAACCAAATACCAATACAGCCACAGCACACATAGGGGATAGTTGACTGGCTTATAAAGCCTGCCTCATATTCTTCCTTCCAGGTGTAAAGCAGTTTGTTTTCTGCCAGTGTTGCTGATGTGCCCTCTTCCTACTCCTCTGGTAATGCCACAATAGTCCAGCAAACTGGCTTTGACATGTAGGGATGAGCTGCCTGTTCAGTCTGAAACCAGGTTCAGGGTGAATTTTACTTGTTTTAAGGTTCAGTAAACAGCCAAACTAAATTAGTGTTTGGTCAAACAGCGGGCAGTGGGAAGTCATACATTTACATTATACTAATGCTGCAAAATGATGCACCACACCAGTGGTGGGATTCAAACATTTTAGTAACCAGTTCCGACTTTCCCAGCAGAATGACCAGCGTGCCCCCTTTTAATGCAGAATGACCAGCGTGCCCCCCTTTCAATGCACAGTGACCAGCGTGCCCCCCTTTCAATGCAGAGAGACCAGCGTGCCCCCTTTCAAAGCACAGTGCCCACAGCATTGCCCCCAATGATTGCAGAGTGCCCACAACATTGCTCCCAATGATTGCAGAGTGACACAGCATTGCCCCCAATGATTATTGCAGAGTGCCCACAGCATTGCCCCCAATGATTGCAGAGTGCCCACAGAATTGCCCCCAATGATTGCAGAGTGCACACAGCATTGCCCCCAATGATTGCAGAGTGCCCACAGCATTGCCCCCAATAATTGCAGAGTGCCCACAGCATTGCCCCCAATAATTGCAGAGTGCCCACAGCATTGCCCTCAATGATTGCAAAGTGCCACAGCATTGCCCCCAATAATTGCAGAGTGCCCACAGCATTGCCCCCAATGATTGCAGAGTGCCCACAGCATTTCCCCCAATGATTGCAGAGTGCCACAGCATTGCTCCCAATCAATGCAGAGTGCCCACAGCATTGCCCCCAATAATTGCAGAGTGCCCACATCATTGCCCCCAATAATTGCAGAGTGCCCACAACATTGCCCCCAATGATTGCAGAGTGCCACAGCATTGCCCCCAATGATCATTGCAGAGTGCCCACAGCATTGCCCCCCAATGATTGCAGAGTGCCCACAGCATTGCCCCCAATGATTGCAGAGTGCCCACAGCATTGCCCCCAATAATTGCAGAGTGCCCACAGCATTGCCCCCAATGATTGCAGAGTGCCCACAGCATTGCCCCCAATGATTGCAGAGTGCCCACAGCATTGCCCCCAATCAATGCAGAGTGCCCACAGCATTGCCCCCAATAATTGCAAAGTGCCCACAGCATTGCCCCCAATAATTGCAGAGTGCCCACAGCATTGCCCCCAATAATTGCAGAGTGCCCACAGCATGCCCCAAATAATTGCAGAGTGCCCACAGCATTGCCCCCAATAATTGCAGAGTGCCACAGCATTGCCCCCAATGATCATTTCAGAGTGCCCACAGCAATGCCCCCAATAATTGCAGAGTGCCCACAGCATTGCCCCCAATGATTTCAGAGTGCCACAGCATGCCCCCAATAGTTGCAGAGTGCCACAGCATGCCCCCAATAATTGCAGAGTGCCCACAGCATTGCCCCCAATGATTGCAGAGTGCCAGCGATCCCCCCCGCGAGACCCATGCACTTACCTTACGGACGGTCACGCAGCTTCTCTTCAGTCCCTGGCTCCCCGCGTTTCCGAGTCCCCAGTCCTCCTGCCTCCTCGTCCAATGGCACAGTGTTTGCCTTTCGGCCAATCAGGAAGCGGGAACTGCTCAACAGTGTCCTTGACTGGTGCTACATTGGTACAGTGCCACCAGAGCCAGTGCAGCCAGTAACAGTCTTCCTGATCACCACCACACCAGTTCAGTATTGTCTCTGCCTTCTACCTGTACTGACCCTGGCCTGTTTATTGTCCATGTTTATGCCCGTCACTTGGACCTATCATTTGTATCTTTTTTGACTACATCTCCGGTTTTAGTCAATTAACCCCATATCCGATATATAATCAGTTCAATATATAATCAGTCCAAAAATTGAAAAAGTCTCACACATATGATATCCCCATATTTTGGAGGATTAAAAAATGTGTTTTGGAGTAGAAATCTCAGTATACCCATGCTGTGTGAGAAAAATGTCTTATTAAATTGACAATTTTGTATAAAAAAGATTGGTTTTCTTTCCGCATTTTTCAAAAACTTGTGGAAAGAAATTCATTTTTCAAAAGGCTCACTAAGCCTCTTAAAAATGAATTTGAGTGTTTGCTTACCAAAATGTCAGAATGTGTTTTGGGGTGTAATTCTAAGAATGCCCATGCTGTGTGTAAGAACCACCTTATTAACTTACAGCTGTGTTAAAAAATACAATTTCATTTTCTTTCTTCATTTTCCAAAATACTTGTTGCAAAAAATGTGCTCTCCAAAATCAGTGGCGGCTGGTCAATGTGGGACGCAAGGGCTCTGCCCCCCCAAGGCAAAAAGAAAAAAAAAAGGTGTTCCTGGGGCGCCGGCCAACACTGCTGCTATGGAGAGGGTGGAGAGGGGTGGAAGTTTTGCTGTCATGTGCCTTGTTTTGTTTAGCTTGATTGGTGGCCCTTTAGATTGTGCTTGGGTCGCAGAGCCCCGAACACTCCCACCTGCGATTCTGCGTCCTGTGATTGGTGGACATCTGACATCATAGGGGCGGTGCTTGGGCATGATTTGGTAGAGCCATTCCACTCAGTGTCTCTGATGAGGATGGACCGGAGAGGACAACAAGCAAGCCAGCCAGGAGGAGGAGGGCGGCAGCTTTCCCGGGCCAGACTCAAGTTCAACACTCTGCAAACATAAAAGGTGAGTGCCTGATACTAGTCACTTTACATGGAAGGGGGCACGCTGTGGTCACTCTACATTGAAGGGGGCATGCTGTGGTCACTCTACATTGATGGAGGCATGCTATGGTCACTCTACATTGAAGGGGGCATGCTGTGGTCACTCTACATTGAAGGGGGCACGCTGTGGTCACTCTACATTGAAGGGGGCATGCTGTGGTCACTCTACATTGATGGGGGCACACTGGTTACTCTACATTGATGGGGGCACTGCTCACTGGTCACTCTGCATTGATAGGGGCACACTGTACCTTGATTACTGAAGGCCCCTTTCACACTTGTGTGACCTCAAAGTCATGCTATTTTTTACCACGTTTTTTGCCGCGAAGCAATGCCTATTACATTTTTCTGTTTGCGCCCCCCCTAAAATTTTGAGCACCTGCCGCCACTGTTCAAAATACTCACCATGCTTTTACTTAAATACATAAGAGTGTCTATTTTGCATAATGTGGTACATTTGTGGGTGTTTCTACTGTCCTGGCACTTGGGGCCTCAAGAAATGTGATATGTAATCAGGAAATCAGATGCATTATTTATGCCCCTTGAAAGCCTAAAGGTACTCTTTGGATTTTGGCTCCCTATGTGCATCTAGTCAGCAAAAAAGCCTCATCAGTGTGGTATTCTATATACACATATAGAGAGTAGAATAATATGGTTTGGGCTGTAGTTGTAAGTATACATATTAAAATATTATGATCCTGGTGCTATGTAGTATGTGGAATGCGTTTACAAGGCTGCTGCTGGGATGTAAGGTGTACAGTATATTCCTCTTAGGTATTTTTATGTGTGTACCAAGTGCTGTCTAACCATAAAGTGCCTAATATGTATCTCTATTCATTATTTGCGCAGAAACATAATATTTAAATCACAATACATAATACTTTTTAAAAAATTCAAGTGAAATCAGTGCAAAAAATGTGCATGAACAAGAAGTCCTTTAAAGTGCTGGTTATCTTATTTTTCCAGTGCCAGTATGTTCCAACAAGTGCCGTTGTGCTCCCCTCACCGACTAGTGATGGGTTAAACACCTCTGTTTCAAAAATAATCCTTCAGTGGCAAAAAATGTTTTTTTCTTTCTTTTGTGACTCTGGCAGGTAGGTCAAAGAACCTCAAATGAGTGCAGGGAGCTAGAATCAGGAGAAATCCATAGTGTAATTACATTTTTATTGTTAAAAAAACATATAAAAGCCAATTGTGCACTTACAAAAAGTTCCTCTTGCATGTGAGCATGTAAGGATGCCGTTCTAGAAATCAAAAGTCGTGGTTTTCAGTCCAAAGACCAGTCCAGACGTAACATAACCAAAAGTATCCACCTGCATATGCTGTGAGTGACAAATAATTTGTTAAAATGACAACTTTGTAAAAAAAAAAAAATTGTATTTACTTTCTGTACATTTCTTTGTTTCAAACGCCATGCGTCTTTTTAAATAAGCAACCTGTCTGCTCACATTTTTTTTTTTAAATCAGTCTTTAGGTTTGCTTTAAATTGGAACTAAAGAGAAATATTTTTAATTGCAGACAGACAGGCTCGTTTTGTTCAGGAGAGACATGCCTAGTATAAAATGTACTGTACCTGCTTCTTCAAAACCTTAGAATGTAAAGTGAGCTGCACATGCATATTCTCACCACACCTTGGTGTTGGAAAGAATAAACTTCTGAGTGCATGTGATGAAATTATGCCCTTCACCACTGGCCAATCAAGATGACCAAAGACCCCTCAAGCCCAGAAGAAACCAGGGAGAAGGTGTCGGGAGAGAGCAAGTAGGCAAAACATTGCTGAAGTGGAGTTGAGTATTTATGATCGTCATTCGTTACTTCGGATCATTCATAATGTCGGATGCATTCGTATTTGTTTAGTTCCATTTGTTTAAATGCGACATTTGTTACTTTGGATCATTCATAATGTTGGATGCATTCGTATTTGTTTCATTTAATTCGTTTAGATGTGGCATTCATTACTTCGGATCATTTATAATGTCGGATGCATTCGTATTTGTTTTCGATTCATTCGTTTAGATGTGGCATTCGTTACTTCAGATCATTCATAATGTCGGATGCATTCGTATTTGTTTCGTTCCATTTGTTTAGATGTTGCATTCGTTACTTGGGATCATTCATATTGTCGGATGCATTCCTATTTGTTTAGTTCCATTCTTTTAGATGGGGCATTCGTTACTTCAGATCATTCATAATGTTGGATGCATTCCTATTTGTTTAGTTCCATTCTTTTAGATGGGGCATTCATTACTTCAGATCATTCATAATGTTGGATGCATTCTTATTTGTTTCGTTCCATTCGTTTAGATGAGGCATTCGTTACTTCGGATCATTCATAATGTTGTATGCATTCGTATTTGTTTCGTTCCATTCCGTTTAGATGGGGCATTCGTTACTTCGGATCATTCATAACTTTGGATGCATTCATATTTGTTTTGTTCCATTCTTTTAGATGCGGCATTTGTTATTTTGGATCATTCATAATGTTGAATGCATTCTTATTTGTTTTGTTCCATTCGTTTAAATGGGGCATTCATTACTTCGGACGCATTCATACTTGTTTCGTTCCATTTGTTTTAAATGCGACACTTGTTACTTCAAGCTCGGATCATTCATTAATTTGGACATTGGTTGTAATAAAAGGAAAAACAATTGAACTGAAAGAAAGGGCACAATAGTAGGCTTAGCTAAACGTAATTAGAAATGATTAATACTTTCTCACTAAAGGTTTCACATCTGGAAATTGAATGAATCTGAATAAATCCAAAATAAATACAAATGTATTCATTATTTCTTTATATATAGCTATAACGAATAGTCGGAAAGAAAGTACGAAAAGCTAAATTATCTGAATGAATAGTTAAGCTCGTAGGTAGAATAATTTTTTGTTTTTTCGGGTTTTTGTATTTTCATTCTTTCTGACAATTTGTTTTCTTACGCATTCGTTAAAGAGTCTTTCGTTCATTCGGCTGCTTCCGAACTAATGAATATGCCAAATTACGTCCGAAAAGGAATTTGTAAAGAGACAAATTGCACGTCTAACATTGAACAATATCCTTATTCTCCAAAAATCATTCATACACACCTGCTACTTAATGGCCCTTTAACCTATTTTTCAATAAATATTTTTTATGTTTCAATGTTTTTATTGAAGTTTTGGAAAGAAAGATTGAACAGTGCACAAGGAGCCAACATGGCTCAATTACATCTTATGTATACAGTAAATATCTCAGAAAGCAGGAAATACAATGGTGCCAAAGCAGATAAACACAAAATCAAAATGAGTATTCAATAAGACTGTAGCCTAAAATGTAAACTTGAGTTAGGCATCCATCCGACAGTGTGAAAGCATAGCGACACACAGACAGACAGCGCCCCCGCCATTACACCCTAAAGGACCGACGGTCAGGGTCCGACCCCCCAATGGCGCCCCTACGGGAACTCACTGCGCCCTTCTGGAGGGGACGACCCCCACCCCCGACCCCAATACTAAGCCCTCCACTAATGGGGGGCACAGCCTGTCATCCGTGCACCGTCAGAGAATACCAGAAGATAAGAAAGGAAAGAAGAAATAGAGGGAAAAGGACCAGACTAGGGGAAAAGGAGGAAACAGCGGGGGAGGGCAGCAGGAATGGAAGAATGAGAGAAAAGAAAAAAAACATCAGCGGCTGGTGAGGGAGTGGAGGGTCGACACCCAGACCCCGTCCGCCCCACCGGGGGAAATGCCCCCAACATCTCGTCCAAGGCTACCAAGGCGCCCGACCACCCCTATGAGGGGCCCGCCAGGTACCTTATCCAGGGGTCCAAAGTTTTATCAAACATTCGCATCCTATCATTCAATATTGCCACCATCCGTTCATTTATCATGATCCAGGTCAGTTTGGCTTTCAAGAGCTCAAATGGCACCACGGGGGTTCGCCACGAGCGGGCTATGGCTATTTTAGCGGCCGTGAACACGAAGGCAATAAGGCGCTTAGCGGGTTTAGTTGCCCCCTCCACAGGTTTACCCAAAAGGGCATTTTGGGGATCCGTCGTCAAGTTGACTTGAGTTTCAGGAGTAAACAAAATTGTAGACTCGGATCCAAAAGCAGCGGACTTTCGGGCAAGTCCACCACGTGTGGAGCACCGTGCCCGCCTGGTCACATCCCCGAAAACAATTGGGGGATGCAGTGCTCACCGCCGCTGCCAACCTGACTGGAACCATGTACCAACGCAAAAACACCTTAAAGTTTGCTTCTATCAAGGAAGTATTAAGTATAGATCTGGAGTTAAACTGTGCTAAAGTATTCCATTCCACCCTGTCCAGAGACTCTCCCAGATCCTCCTCCCAGCGTAACATATATGGTAATTTACTGTCATCTCCGTGGAGTATATTATAAATTGTAGAGATATAGCTTTTTTTTTTATATAGTGTGCGGCAAAGATACTCCATTGGTGTGGAGGTGGTGATATCGCTTTTACGCCTAAGGGAGGCTGCAAAATGGGAGATCTGGGCGTAGCGAAAATACTCCCCCTCAGGGAGGGAATACTTCTCCTGCAGGTCGGACCTGGTAAGTAGTCCCCTGTGGTCGCATATATCTGCCAACCTGAGAAGCCCCTTGTTTGTCCACCAGTCAAATAGTGCCGGGGTTAGACCCGGCGGAAACAAAGGGTTGCCCAGTAGGGGTGCCAGCGGAGCATGGAGGGACTTAAAGGAGTGCCTGCCCGACAGCCTATCCCAAACCCCCAGGGAGAGGGAGAGGGCAGGACAGAGCACTCCCGGTCTGCCCCTATCTCTTAACCACAACGCGTGGTGGACCGGAACCCCCAAGTGGGCCGCCTCCATGTGCATCCAAATCGGGAGAGGGTCCCGGGAGTGGAAGCGTACCAGTTGGGCCAATTGAGCTGCATGGTAATATTTGCTCAGTTCCGGGACCCCCAGTCCCCCTCTGAGTTTAGAGGTAAAAAGAGTCCGTCTATTGACTCTGGGCCTTTTGTCCCCCCATATAAACCGGATGACCGACCCCTGAAAATCTTTAAGATCAGTCATGTTAAGCATTATGGGTAGACTGCGAAACATATACAACAATCTAGGCAATATGTTCATTTTTACCGAATTCAACCTACCGAACCACGACGGGGGACTAGCAGACCAAGTAGCAAGATCTTCCCGTAATTTTTTGTATAAAGGTGGGTAGTTACACGCATAAAGGGTAGTTATTGAGGCCGTGAGATGAATTCCAAGGTATGGCAGTGACCTTTCTTGCCAGGCAAATGGAAAGTTGTCTCTGAGGGCAGACAGGGTAGTATTATCCAGTGTCAGGTTTAGAGCCCGGGATTTGGAGGGGTTTATTTGGAGACCCGAGATGGACGCAAACGCTGCCATGTCCTTAAGTAAATTGGGGATAGAAATCAGTGGGGCCGAAATGTACATCAAGATGTCGTCCGCAAATAGGGCGCACTTATGCTCCACCCCCCCAACATTGTATGCCCTTAATGTCCGGGTTGAATCGCAATTTAATGGCCAATGGTTCCAGGGCTCAATAAATATTTTTTTACTGTTTTTTTTCCTGCCTCTTTGTAATGTCATCCTTACATAGTTACATAGTTAGTGAGGTCGAAAAAAGACATCAGTCCATCCAGTTCAACCTATAATGTGTGTGTTTGATGTTAACCGTACATTGTATACCCCTTTATGTTGTGGTCTTTAAGGTGCCCATCTAATAGTTTTTTGAAACTATCAATGCTCCCCGCTGATACCACTGCTTGTGGAAGAGAATTCCACATCCCCACTGCTCTGACAGTAAAGAACCCCGTATTTTAGGGTTAAACCATTTTTCCTCTAGTTTTAGTGAGTGGCCACATGTCTTATTGTATTCCCTTTCACTAAAAAGTTTATTCCTTATGCTAGGGTCATCACCACCAGTACAGTATTTGTACATGGATATCATATCCCCCCTCAAGCGTCTCTTCTCCAGAGAGAATAAGTTCAGTGCTTGTAGTCTTTCCTCATAGCTGAGATCCTCCATTCCCCTAATTATTTTTGTTGCCCTTCTCTGGACTCTCTCCAGTTCCAGCACATCCTTTCTGAGGATCGGTGACCAGAACTGGACAGCATACTCCAGATGTGGCTGGACCAGAGTCATGTAGAGTGGGAGAATAATCTCTTTATTTCTGGAGTGAATCCCCTTTTTTATACATCCCAGTATTCTGTTGGCTTTGCTTGCAGCGGCTTGGCATTGCATGCCACTGCCAAGCCTGTTGTCCACCAGTACTCCCAGGTCCTTTTCCATCTTAGATTCACCCAGAGGTTTCCCCCTTAGTGAGTAGCTTTGCTTTGTGTTTCTGATGTCCAACTGCATTACTTTACATTTTTCAACATTATACCTCATCTGCCATGTAGTTGCCCACCCCATTATTTTGTTCAGGTCTGCTTATAAGGTTTCCACATCCTGCATAAAAGATATTGGCATGCTTAGTTTAGTATCATCCGCAAATACTGAGATTGTACTAGATATCCCCTCCTCTAGGTCGTTTATGAATAAATTAAACAGGATTGGTCCCAGGACAGATCCTTGGGGGACCCTGAAGAGGCGTGACATTGACATATGTTCTTCCATTTTGTATGTTCTTACATTCTGTTCTATTACTGCATCCATTTTGAATACACACTTTGTCTAAGATAGTTTTAGCTCAGTTTCAGACAGATAATATCACACATATTTTACATTTAACACCTTTTCTAAATATACACATGCGCTTCCTGTAGACATTGTACCCCTAGTTCCTCTTTTAGAACTTGAAATCAGTATTGCTTAACTTTCATGTTTATTTGCTCACATAACCTACCCTAGACAACCCCCCCCCCCCCCTTTTACTGTGCATCCTGTATTCTTTGTATAAGATCTCTGGATATGTATTAAACAGACGAGAATTCCTTTGTATCACACACAGACTACTTGATTTTATTCCAGTGGCAAAGGACTCTCCCGGAGGCTCCGCTCTTACATAGAACAGATTAGACTTAACTATAGTGAGGATGGGATTGACCCAATCACCAACAGACCCAACTTTCCACACCTGCCCAATCCGAGTACTCCCCATTTATCACCACCCTCTGGGCTCTCCCCTGGAGCCAGTTCTCTATCCAGTTACTCACCCTATGGTCCATATCTATGTACCTTAGTTTGTACAGTGAGCGTTTGTGGGGAATGGTGTCAAATTTATTTGCAAATTCCAGATACACCACATCCATAGGCTTACTTTTATCTAGATGGCAACTCACTTCATCGTAGAAGGTTAATAAATTGGTCTGGCAAAAACAATTTTTCATCCTTGAGCACACAAACCTCTCCTTTTCCCTCTCACTTGCTTTTTCAGAAGGTTAGTAATGGCAACCCACACTTTGTTCTCAGTGTAGGTTTCCATTACAGAGGCTAGAGGCTACAAACACTATTTTTAGTAATGATTAGTAATGGCATCTCATGCTTTGTTCTCAATGCAGGTTTCCTTTACAGAGGCTAGAGGCTGGAATTTCTATTTTTTTTTTTTTTTTTTATCTAGTTGCCTGGCTGTGTTTGACTTTGAGTCAGTGACCTAGAGCAAGTATACAGATCAAGAAAACCAGAATGAAGTCCAAACTGGTAATCTGCATCTTGATTCTAGGTCAATGATTTAGAAAATGCTGAAAGCATAAAGTCAGCATGACAGCCAGGAAACTAGTATTTTCTGAAGATGCCAACAGTGGAAGCTCAATCCAATTCCTTAATTGAGGATTTTTTTTTTTTTAATCTAATGGACACGTTTTTTTTTTCTATACTAAGCTGGTAATGTGGAAATTAACCACAAGATGGCAATATAGCATAATATATTTTTTCCACATTTCACTTTTTGTAGATGCAAACATATGGATATGAGGTTAAAAAGTACTGCCATGTAAAAGTAGAGATAGAACTTACTGCTGCTAATTAAAGGAACATAATAAATAGCAAAATGTAATTCAAGTTTACTATGGTATTTTAGCATTTGATGTCTTCTTTATTCCTGTATATGCTTAGCTATATTGTGAGAATGAGAAAACATGAATAAAATGTTCATGCTTTGAGAATTATAAATCATAGGGTTATACAGTATTTACAAAGATGCTGTCAAATGGAAAGTTTTCTCTAGCAACATTTCTATGGCCACATTTGTGGCTTTAGAGAATTTTCAACTCAATGAAGATTTAAACTTAAAATAGTTACTTTCATGCAGGGAGGTGAGGCTGGTGAACATGCTCTTTTTAACACTGCATCAGCATTCAGAGAGATTTTATTTCTTCTTCTTCTTTTTTTTTTTAACCACTTCTGGACTGAAAGATTTACCCCCTTAATGACCAGGCCTTTTTTTGCGATTCGGCACTGCGTTATTTTAACAGACAATTATGCGGTCATGCGACACTGTACCCAAATAAAATTTATGTCATTTTTTTCCCCACAAATAGAGCTTTCTTTTGGTGATATTTGATCACCTCTGCGATTTTTTTTTTTTTTGCGCTATAAACAAAAAAAGAGCCACAATTCTGAACAAAAAAAAAACAATATTTTTCATTTTCTGCTATATAACATTCCCAAAAGAAAAAAATTAAAAAATCAAATGTTTTCATCATTTTAGGCCAATTTGCATTCTGCTATATAGTTATGGTAACAAAAATCCCAATGAGCGTATTTTGATTGGTTTGCACAGATGTTATCGCGTCCAAAAACTAGGGGAAAGATTTATGTCATTTTTTTTTTTTTACTAGTAATGGTGACAATCAACAATTTTTAGCGGGACTGCGGCATTGCGGCAGACAGATTGGACCGCTAACGGACATTTTGACACTTTTGGGGGGACCAGTGACATTACTACAGTAATCAGTGCTAAAAATATGCACTGTTACTGTAATAATGACACTGGCAAGGAAGGGGTTAACCCAGGGGCGATCAAAGGGTTACGTGTGAGCCTAATAGGTGTTTTCTAACTGTGAGGGAGATGGGCTTGTAAAATCAATGCAGTGACTTGTGTTCCTAAATAGAAATACTGCTGTTCTCTCTTCACGGGGAGTACTGAATTATTTTAACTGACAATTGCGCGGTCGTGCAAGGCTGTATCCAAATAAAATTGATGTCCTTTTTTCCCCACAAATAGAGCTTTATTTTAGTGGTATTTGATCACCGCTGTGGTTTTTATTTTTTGCACTATAAACAAAATAAAATGACAATTTTGAAAAAAATATATATGTATATATATATATTACTTTCTGCTATAAAATTATATAAAAATGTTAAAAATCTAATTTCTTCATAAATTTAGTCCAACATGTGTTCTGCTACATATTTGATACATGATCAGTGCTAAAATTATGCACTGTCACTGTGCTAATGACACTGGCTGGAAAGGGATTTAACATAAGGGGCAATCAAAGGATTAACTGTGTTCCTAGCTGATGTTTTCTCACTGTGGGGAAGGTGTTTATACTAGGGGAAGAAATGGATCCATGTCTCTGATTTGCAGGAACGCAGAATCAATGCCTTCCCTACTGACAGAATGGCAATCTGTTTTGTTTACGCAGGCAGACTGCCGTTCTGCCTGTGTACCGAAAGATTGGCGGGTGCCAGCGGACATCGAGTCCATTCCATCCCTTTATTTTAATAAGGTCTTTCGATAAAGTTTCTATATCCTGCTTTCAATTTATTGCCCTATTTTGCTTTGTATCATCGAACACTGAGATTGAGCCTATTTATTCTGCTCAACCTCATAATTTATATTTTGCAAAAAATTAATATAAAATTAACTTTAGAGTATTTTTTACTAAAAATCTGCACTTGATAAACCATTGCCCTAATATCATAACATATCAGAAATACTACCATTTTATTCTTCAGGCTCCATGCTTTCAGAAAATATATACTGTTTGGGGGTTTGACTAAAATTAGTATCTTAACAGGTTTGCAAAAAAAAAAAAAAAACGTAATAACTGCTCTATCAGCAAAAGGTTCAAATGGCACATATTAGCAACACAATGTTATTACCGTTCTACATCTTCTGCCCATGCACCAGATATTGGTGCCATTTTAGGTTATCCCAAAGACTTTACACTGCACCCAAAGTGAACCTGGCATTTAGTTACTGTGCTGCTCTAACCTCCTGTGATCTTCGCAGATACTGACATCAGCTATCAGCACAGGAAGTCTCCACTTATTATTAACATATCTGCAACTCCTACATGTCATAACTACTGAAGAAAGCCTTTAATAAGTTACTAGCAAAGGCCATGCTCCTCGCCTCTATGTACAGAAATGTACAGAACTGCGGCTGCCTAAAATCAACATTTCTAGCAGTCTCAGCACCAGACAATAAAAGCATCAGCGAAATTGGCATCCGAGGCACCATATTGTACAAAAGATGTAGGGCAGATACCTTGGGTGCCCAGTACTGGCAATGCCCATGAGTAGCAGACAAATAACTTCTGATTGCTTTAAAAAAATCTATAATGCTCTGGGAGTCCTGTGTCATGGCAGCACTTTGTATGAAATATCTGATTTTACATAGATAATAACAAATATATCTAAAAAGAAGTAACGAAAGATGGCTACAATCCCAATAGACTGGGGATGGCTCTGTGCCATGACTATGTGATTCCCATGAGCATTTGCGGGAATGACATCATCAATGCCTGGTCAATCAAGTGGATGAAGTATCAGAACCTTGGAAGAAGACTGGGAGAAGATTGAAGCCCCTCTGATCACCAGGACACCCCACACAAAACCCCAACTGTCATCAACAGTTGACACCCTAGTGCTGGAGGGGATCACTTGCCAAGTAATTCTGCCTGTGCTAACATGCTAGTTAAAAGCTCCTAGGGACCAATTTTAAAAAATGTTTTGTAAAGGTTTATTTCCACTCTAATAATTAGGAGAATGATTCTGCAATTTTTTATGAGATTTTCCTTATCTTCACTGATTTGAATAATGAATTCCATCAACCACTATTAAAACTAACAATAAATATACAAAAATCGCATTCAGAACTGTTGTGCAGGATCACTTTGTGGCTTGAGGATGCTTGATATGAAATGCGAAAGAAACAACTGTAAGGAGCCGTTACGAGATTTTGTCACTAGATGGTAGCAACATCATATAACAAAGGTAACGTCTATGCTCAGTACGTCGCTAATGCTGTGTGAATAAATAACTCTACAGTCTGGCAGAAAGTGTAAGGCACACGTATTAAAGAATATCATAAGTGTGAAGGTACACTTAAAGCCTGAGATGTCATTTCTGGATAGATGCCAATGGATTAATGAACCACCGTCCTCTTAAATCTTTGGAAGATTCAGTAGCAGCATCTTCCAGAAATAGTTCTCAGATCTGCCTCTTGACATAGCTCTTTCAAGCCAATTAAGGAAGTTTGACTTTTAATGGTTCATTCTCCATAGTGTAAAAATAGTGAGTTATCAGAGTCAAACACTCTGTAATGGACATGAATGTGACTGAACTGGTTGCTTAGGTGCAAAGATCTTGACAACATGCTAGCTAGGACTCTAAAGGTTTGGCAATATACAAGGAGAGGGAGAGGAAGAGGGAAACTTTGTATATAAGAGGGAGCTAAAGCGGCACCCTCTTAAACAGGGCATCCTCTAAGATGAGTTAATTCATTACTTTTTCTCATTTAATATAAAAAGGGTGCACACAGCGTTTTTTTTTTTTTTTGGTTAGATATGTTTATATAGGTTGGAACAGGACATATGCTTGTTCACGCTTGTGCAGAGACCTGCGCTTTTTTGCACTATGAAAACAAATATCTGCAAAGGCACTCAGAAAACAATTGTTATCTACTGTATGTGCCCCGTTCACACTTAAATAGGAATTCCATGTATGGAATTTTTTACAAAGTTACACTGATCCAGCTTTGACATCCAATGTAACTATGTAAAAATGCTATATCTGAAAACCTTCCCTTAAGCGGTTCTAAAGGTCCAAGTTTTTCTTACCTTAGTGCATTCTATGCATTTAGGTAAAAAACTTTCTTGGTGCACCCCCCCCCCCCTTAGCATCCCCTTATGCTTACCTGAGCCCCATTTAGATCCAGCGTTGTGTACAAGAGCAGCGGCTCTTCCAGGTTGCCAGGTTGCTCTCTCCTCATTGGCTTACACAGCAGCAGAAGCCTCTGGCTTCTGCTGCTGTCAATGAGAAGAAATCAAGGGGCAGGGCCGAGACACGCTCTGTGTGTGACTGGACAATGTCAATTCACAGGAGCGTGGTTCAGGAGCCAACCTGCTTGAGGACCCCTATAGAATGAGGCTTGCTATTGAGGCCACTTGACAGGGGGGAGGAGCAAGGACTGCTGGTCAGGGACCCAAAAAGAAGAGGATTGGGTCTGCTCTGTGCAAAACCATTGCACAGAGCAGGTAAGTATAACATGTTTGTTATTAAAAAAATATTTCCTTTAGAATCACCTTAAGAAGACTGTAGGTGTGCTGTTGTGCTGTGCTGAAATCTGCAACATGTCTGCATTTTTCCATCCCCTACAGATCACCCACATCTGAGCTGCAGTGTAGAGAAATGAATAAAATGTCACACTGTGACAATTAAATAACACAAAAAAAAGGAAAAAAGTAATAATAAAAAAAAAAATATATATATATATATATATATATATATATATATATATATATATATATATATATATATATATATAGATATATATATATATATATAGATATATAGATATATTGTTATGTTACACCCTTCTTCTAGAATGTATTCAATTCATTATTTTCCTCAAAATTCTACAAACAATACCCCATAATGACAATGTGAAAGGATATATATACTGCTCCAAAAAATTAAGGGAACACTTTTTAATCAGAGTATAGTATCAAGTCAATTAAACTCCTGAGATATTGATCTGGTGAGTTAAGTAGCAGAGGGAGTTGTTAATCAGTTTCAGCTGCTTTGGTGGTCATGAAACAACGAGATGACCTCCAAAACAGGAATGATTTTACAGTTGGAGACTCCTGACTTTTTTTTCCCTACTCCTCTTTTCTGACTCTTTGTCACTAGTGCCACTACTGGTAGCATGAGGCGATACCTGGACCATATAGAGGTTACACAGGCATTCAAAATCCTCCTGGAGGGCACATCAATATGTGCCCTTGCCAGAAGGTTTGCTATGTCTCCCAGCACAGTCTCAAGAACATATGGGGATTACAGGAGACAGGCAGTTACTCTGGGAGAGCTAGACAAGCCTGTAGAAGGTCTTTAACTCATCAGCCAGGCCAGTATCTGCTCATTTGTGCAAGGAGGAACAGGATGAGCACTGCCAGAGCCCTACAAAATGAACACTGGTGTGAATGTCTTTGACCACACAATAAGAAACAGACTTCATGAAGGTGGTCCGACATCCACTAGTGGGCCCTGTGCTCACTGCCTGGCACCATGGAGCTCGATTGGAATATGCCAGTGAACACCAGAATTGGCAGGTCCCCCACTGACACCCTGTGCTTTTCACAGATAAGACCAGGTTCACCCTCAGCACATGTGACAGACTTGAAAGGGTCTGGAGAAGCCGAAGAGAACATTATGTTGTCTGTAACATCATTCAGCATGACCAGTTTGGTAGTAGTCAGTGGTGTTCTGGGAGGCATATCCATGGAGGGACGCACAGACCTCTACAGGCTAGACAAAGGCACCCTGACTGCCATTACATATCTGGATGAAATCCTTGGACCCATTGTCAGACACTACGCTGGAGCAGTGGGTCCTGGGTTGCTTCTGGTGCACGACAATGCTCAGCCTCATGTGCAGAGAGTATGCAGCCAGTTTCTAGAGGATAAAGGTATTGATACCATTGAATGACCCCCCATGCTATCCTGACCTAAATCCAACACCTCTGGGACACGTTTCGATCCATCTGTCGTGGCATACCTATCTCGCATTTTCTGCATACCTTATTGGCCTTTACAAGATACCTTGCTGGATATGCAGGATGCCTTGACTGGCATTTAGAATGGTTATCTTAAACAAAATGTCTTTTGAATTAATCTCATTTTACTTTGATTTCTTTACATGTGTCACTGAGCTTGCAAAGGCTAAGAATATATCAGATGACCGAAACAGTGGAAATTCCCTATCTCTCGGAATATCAACTCTGTCTGGACAGCTGACCACAAAGCCAATAATATCTTCTAAAAAGCCCCTTTGGAACTTTTATTGAACGTCACCAAGAAATTTCCCATATGACAGAGAATCACGATCTAGATTGACATAATGCTTACTATAATTAGTTGTTAACTTTGATTGGATAAAAGATGTTAATAACAACCCATTTCTTGTACGTCAGATTGTAATGACAAACCCATTTTTGAGTATATATAAACTCCAGAAACGCTGTAATAAATCAGGTCACTATGATTCAGCCATCTTGAGTCTTTTCTGATCTCATTATATATATATATAGCTATATATTGTCTGATTTGGTATCACTGACTAACAGGTAACAGGTATTTTGTACCTGAGGAAAAATTCCACAACAATTTGGCGAGCTTGAGCCCAGGAGAGGTGACGTCATCTGCGGACGGAGTGAGACATCTGGACTGCATTGGATACACTGAAAATATCTGGCCAGGTAAGCCCATTGTCTGCTTACAATGTTTTTCAGTCCATCCAATGACGTCCAGGTAACTCTGTTTTATTTTTGACGTAATACCCTCTTAAAGAACCTAAACCCTTAGTCGGTGTATATATTGCTACTAACATTTGTTGCGAAAGGTGAGGTTGGGTCAACCCTCACCACTGTGGGTGTCTTGGACACGCAGGAACGTGATCCCCAGTTGTGTTCTGGTAAAGCGGTCTCATTTCGGAGTGTCCATTTGAGACGTAGCAAGCATTGAATGTATATGACTGTTTAGCCTGACATTTCGTATACATGTAAAGGTTTCTATCTCTATGTTATAGTATATATGTAAACATATGCATATGGTAATAGGCTGTTTTTAAGTCCAGGTCACAGAGAACTTGGAAGTTAGAGCTATCGGCTGTGTGAGGGCCGAAGTCCAGGTCACAGAGAACTTGGAAGTTATAAGTAAGTCCAGGTCACAGAGAACTTGGAAGTTAGAGTTATCGGCTGTGTGAGGGCCGAAGTCCAGGTCACAGAGAACTTGGAAGTTATAGGTAAGTCCAGGTCACAGAGAACTTGGAAGTTATAGGTAAGTCCAGGTCACAGAGAACTTGGAAGTTAGAGGTAGTTATTCTATTTTTTGGATAACAGTGAAATGGGAAACTGGGTTTCCGTAGATACCGACCAGGGGTCGATGAGAAAGGTCTTTAGGACCATGGCCTTAGAGTGTATGGGTAACAGGGTTACCAGATAAATGGGGCAGACCAGGGAGTTTGCATTCGAAGATTAAATCCTCTGGGAGCATAGTTTTTGGGCTACACAGCCAATTAAAGTGTTCTGTAGTTGGACAGCTAATAATCCTAGTTGTAGGATAAGATAAGATAGGATATGGCAGATTTTTGTAAAGTGTATGAAACAGATTTGGCAAGAACAAACTTAAAATCAGTTGCAGAAATATGGAAGCAGGAGAGTATGAAGTTGAATGAGTATTGATATTATGATTAGGGTTGAGCGGACACCTAGATGTCCGTGTTCGACGGGTTCGGCCGAACTTTAAAAAAAAGTCCGGGTCCGTGTCCCGGACTTTTACCGAACTTTTCCCGGACACCGAACCCCATTGAAGTCAATGGGGACCCGAACTTTAAGGCACTAAAATGGCTCTAAAACACCAATGGAAAGGGCTAGAGTGCTGCAAATGGCAGCAAAACGTAGTTAAGAGCATGGCAAGTGCTCTGCAAACAAATGTGGATAGGGAAATAACTTAAAACAACAAAAAAAAAACAGAAAAATAAAACAATGTTCTTCATCTCTGAAGGACGAGGCCCATATGGAGTAGGAGGGAGGTTGAGGTGGTGGTGGATGTGGCGGTGTCATAGGCGTGCGCACAGGGTGTGCCTGGTGTACCTGGGCACACCCTAATCACCTAGGGCACATAGCATTATCGCTCTGTTTGCCAGTGAGGAGATGGGAAAGATCTCCCTCGGACCTGCTCTGCTCTATTTCTCTTTGCCAGCAGGGAGAGTAATGTATCGGGGCCATGTACATGTAGGCAAACACATGCATGTGTATTTCAACTTTGGGGTGCACACCCTAATGCAATAGGCTGCGCACACCTATGGGCGGTGTAGGTGGAAGCGGCGGTGGAGGAGGACCAGGGCCGGATTAAGAGCATCATGGTCTTGGTGCTGAGGATTTTGAAGGGCCTTAAGGGCCGTGCCTTGGCATGTACCCAGAGGAGGAAGGGTGCAGCCATGCATGCCTAATTCAACATGGGATGCTGTCTCTGAAGCCCATAAACACATCCATGCATCGGCAACTGTCCCTCCTTGTCAGGCCTTCACGCTGTGTGGGGAGGTTCTGAGGGTGCTGCCTGGGGAAGCGAGCATAGAAGCCAGACTTCTGTGTTTACAAGTGACAGAAGAGCGGTCACAGTGAATATGGCCAACCCGGGGCCTATATAAAAGGTAGGGGCCTGGAGCTGCAGCTCCAATAGCCCCTACATTAATCTGGCCCTGAGGAGGAGGATGAGGTAGCCAACACTGCTTCTTTTCACAAATTTTAAATGAGGGTACACCCCAAAAGAGTGAGAAAGAGCAAAAATGGAACAATGGGTGGGTAAGGTCGGTATCCATTGCTATTCTGCACAAGGTACGGAAAAGTCCCGTGGGATCCATGCCTGGTTCATTTTAATGAACGTGAGCTTGTCCACATTGTCTCTGGACAGGCGGCTGCGCTTGTCTGTTATAACGCCCCCAGCCGTGCTAAATACCCGTTCAGATAATACACTGGCTGCAGGGCACGCCAGCACCTCCAAGGCGTAAAGGGCAAGCTCAGGCCATGTGCCCAATTTGGAGACCCAGAAGTTGAAGGAGGCAGACCCCTCATTCACTACATGTAGGCGTGTGCACACATACTGCTCCACCATGTTGGTAAAATGCTGCCTCCTGCTAAGACGTTCCATCTGAGCTGCTGGTGCTGCTGTTTGTTGTGGCGTGCTGACAAAGCTTTTCCACATTTCGGCCATGCTAACCCTGCCTTCTGAGGTGCTGGCGGTGCCCTGGTTGCGTTGGCGACCTCCTCCTCCTCCTCTGCCTTGTGCTTCCACTGTGGCCCCGCTGTCAGATGGGAATGCCAGCAGCATCGCATCTACCAGCGTGCGCTTGTACTCGCGCATCTTGCGATCGCGCTCCAGTGAGTGAATTAAGGATGGTACGTTGTCCTTGTAACGGGGATACAGCAGCGTGGCCACCCAGTAATCAGCACAAGTTAGAATGTTGTGGGCAACTCGGCGGTCGTTGTGGAGACACTGCAGCATGTAATCGCTCATATGTGCCAGGCTGCCCAGAGGCGACGAAAGGCTGTCCTCTGTGGGAGGTGTATCGTCCGTGTCCTCTGTATCCCCCCAGCCACGCACCAATGATGGCCATGAGCTTGCCTGGGTGCCACCCTGCTGTGAACATGGTTCCATCTCCTCCTCCAGCTCCTCCTCCAGCTCCTCCTCCTCCTCATCCTCCAGAACTGTGCCCCTGCTGGACAATTGTGTCCCTGGCATTTGTGTGTGCAGGAACCCACCCTCGGAGCCCCTTGCGAATGACTGCCCTGAAAGCCTTTGAAATGTTACCTCTTCATCCTCCTCCTCCTCATCCTGTGCCACATCATCTTCCATCATCGCCCGAATTGTTTTTTCAAGGAGGCATAGAAGTGGGATAGTTAAGCTGAGAACGGCGTCATTGCCACTGGCCATGTTGGTGGAGTACTCAAAACAGCGCAACAAGGCACACAGGTCTCGCATGGAGGCCCAGTTATTGGTGGTGAAGTGGTGCTGTTCCGCAGAGCGACTCACGCGTGCGTGCTGCAGCTGAAACTCCACTATGGCCTGCTGCTGCTCGCACAGTCTTTGCAGCATGTGCAAGGTGGAGTTCCACCTTGTGGGCACGTCACAGATGAACCCCAAAAACTTGGAAAGGTGGATCTCACACGTACCGACACAGACTATCCCGCAATTTAATTGATCCCCAAAGGTTTTTATTGAATAGCGGAATAGGAAATATGATCTAAAAAAGTGTATGTATCTCACACGTACAGAAGCACACTAGGCCCCAATTACTATTGTTTGTACACCTAAAAGGATGGATGAGGAGGAGGAGGAGTATGGAACAGGCAGCACCCTCAAAGCTTCAGAAGTATGAGATGAACCCCAAAAACTTGGAAAGGTGGATCTCACACGTACCGACACAGACTATTCCGCAATTTAATTGATCCCCAAAGGTTTTTATTGAATAGCGGAATAGGAAATATGATCAAAAAAAGTGTATGTATCTCACACGTACAGAAGCACACTAGGCCCCAATTACTATTGTTTGTACACCTAAAAGGATGGATGAGGAGGAGGAGGAGTATGGAACAGGCAGCACCCTCAAAGCTTCAGAAGTATGAGATGAACCCCAAAAACTTGGAAAGGTGGATCTCACACGTACCGACACAGACTATTCCGCAATTTAATTGATCCCCAAAGGTTTTTATTGAATAGCGGAATAGGAAATATGATCAAAAAAAGTGTATGTATCTCACACGTACAGAAGCACACTAGGCCCCAATTACTATTGTTTGTACACCTAAAAGGATGGATGAGGAGGAGGAGGAGTATGGAACAGGCAGCACCCTCAAAGCTTCAGAAGTATGAGATGAACCCCAAAAACTTGGAAAGGTGGATCTCACACGTACCGACACAGACTATCCCGCAATTTAATTGATCCCCAAAGGTTTTTATTGAATAGCGGAATAGGAAATATTATCAAAAAAAGTGTATGTATCTCACACGTACAGAAGCACACTAGGCCCCAATTACTATTGTTTGTACACCTAAAAGGATGGATGAGGAGGAGGAGGAGTATGGAACAGGCAGCACCCTCAAAGCTTCAGAAGTATGAGATGAACCCCAAAAACTTGGAAAGGTGGATCTCACACGTACCGACACAGACTATTCCGCAATTTAATTGATAACCCAAAGGTTTTTATTGAATAGCGGAATAGGAAATATGATCAAAAAAAGTGTATGTATCTCACACGTACAGAAGCACACTAGGCCCCAATTACTATTGTTTGTACACCTAAAAGGATGGATGAGGAGGAGGAGGAGTATGGAACAGGCAGCACCCTCAAAGCTTCAGAAGTATGAGATGAACCCCAAAAACTTGGAAAGGTGGATCTCACACGTACCGACACAGACTATCCCGCAATTTAATTGATCCCCAAAGGTTTTTATTGAATAGCGGAATAGGAAATATGATCAAAAAAAGTGTATGTATCTCACACGTACAGAAGCACACTAGGCCCCAATTACTATTGTTTGTACACCTAAAAGGATGGATGAGGAGGAGGAGGAGTATGGAACAGGCAGCACCCTCAAAGCTTCAGAAGTATGAGATGAACCCCAAAAACTTGGAAAGGTGGATCTCACACGTACCGACACAGACTATCCCGCAATTTAATTGATCCCCAAAGGTTTTTATTGAATAGCGGAATAGGAAATATGATCAAAAAAAAGTGTATGTTTTTCACACGTACAGAAGCACACTAGGCCCCAATTACTATTGTTTGTACCCCTAAAAGGATGGATGAGGAGGAGGAGGATGAAACAGGCAGCACCCTCAAATCTTCAGAAGTAAGAGATTGTGTTCACTGTACCCCACAAAGATTGTGTTCACTGCACCCCAAAAGGATTGTCTTCACTGCACCCCACAAAGATTGTGTTCACTGTACCCCACAAAGATTGTGTTCACTGCACCCCAAAAGGATTGTCTTCACTGCACCCCACAAAGATTGTGTTCACTGTACCCCACAAAGATTGTGTTCACTGTACCCCCCCAAAGATTTTGTTCACTGCACCCCACAAGGATTGTCTTCACTGCACCCCACAAGGATTTTTCTTCACTGCACCCCACAAAGATTGTGTTCACTGTACCCCACAAAGATTGTGTTCACTGCACCCCAAAAGGATTGTCTTCACTGCACCCCACAAATATTGTGTTCACTGTACCCCACAAAGATTGTGTTCGCTGTACCCCCCAAAGATTTTGTTCACTGCACCCCACAAAGATTGTGTTCACTGTACCCCAAAAAGATTGTGTTCACTGCACCCCAAAAGGATTGTCTTCACTGCACCCCACAAAGATTGTGTTCACTGTAATCCACAAAGATTGTGTTCACTGTACCCCCCAAAGATTTTGTTCACTGCACCCCACAAAGATTGTGTTCACTGTACCCCACAAAGATTTTGTTCACTGCACCCCACAAGGATTGTCTTCACTGCACCCCACAAGGATTGTCTTCACTGCACCCCACAAAGATTGTGTTCACTGTACCCCACAAAGATTTTGTTCACTGTACCCCACAAAGATTGTGTTCACTGTACCCCACAAAGATTTTGTTCACTGCACCCCAAAAGGATTGTCTTCACTGCACCCCACAAAGATTGTGTTCACTGTAACCCACAAAGATTGTGTTCACTGCACCCCAAAAGGATTGTCTTCACTGCACCCCACAAAGATTGTGTTCACTGTACCCCACAAAGATTGTGTTCACTGTACCCCCCAAAGATTTTGTTCACTGCACCCCACAAGGATTGTCTTCACTGCACCCCACAATGATTGTGTTCACTGTACCCCACAAAGATTGTGTTCACTGTACCCCCCAAAGATTTTGTTCACTGCACCCCACAAGGATTGTCTTCACTGCACCCCACAAGGATTGTCTTCACTGCACCCCACAAAGATTGTGTTCACTGTACCCCACAAATATTTTGTTCACTGTACCCCACAAAGATTGTGTTCACTGCACCCCAAAAGGATTGTCTTCCCTGCACCCCACAAAGATTGTGTTCACTGTACCCCACAAAGATTGTGTTCACTGTACCCCCCAAAGATTTTGTTCACTGCACCCCACAAAGATTGTGTTCACTGTACCCCACAAAGATTTTGTTCACTGCACCCCAAAAGGATTGTGTTCACTGCACCCCAAAAAGATTGTGTTCACTGCAGCCCACACACAGAAAAATGGATGTGGATCACTGACACCTGCCTATCTCCTATCCCACACCACACAGCAGTTAGTCGATTGTAGTTTGTAGAACACACTTTCTCTAAAATTCAGCAGCAGCCTCTCCCTAACAGGATTGAGAAGAGATCGTAGATCGGGACTAAGTGCAGACCCCACCCCACACAGCAATATCGATTGTAGTTTGTAGAACACACTGACCCTATAATTCAGCAGCAGCCTCTCCCTAACAGGATTGAGAAGAGATCATAGATCAGGATTAAGTGCAGACCCCACCCCACACAGCAATATCGATTTTAGTTTGTAGAACACACTGACCCTATAATTCAGCAGCAGCCTCTCCCTAACAGGATTGAGAAGAGATCATAGATCAGGATTAAGTGCAGACCCCACCTAACACAGCAATATCGATTTTAGTTTGTAGAACACACTGACCCTATAATTCAGCAGCAGCCTCTCCCTAACAGGATTGAGAAGAGATCGTAGATCAGGATTAAGTGCAGACCCCACCCCACACAGCAATTTCGATTGTAGTTTGTAGAACACACTGACCCTATAATTCAGCAGACTCTATCCCTAAAATGCCTACAACTCGCCCTGCCTAAACACTCTGACCTGACCCTAAATTCTATCCGGACACCAATTTGTTTTCCCTGCCTGTCTTTCCCTAATCAGCAGCCAGCACGTATGTGTGCTCTGTCCCTGAGCTAAGCAGCAGAATGACGCCGCTGCGGCTGCCTCGAACTTATAAAGACTTGGTCACATGCTTCAGACGGCCAATCACAGCTACTCATACATTTGCAGGCATGGCTGGGATAGCTTAAGGCACACCAGTTAAACGATTGTTGATTGGCTGTTGAAAGCCCGCCATGAAAAGAGCGCCAAAACATGCAAAACCCGGAAATAAAACGACCGAACACGGATTTTTTACCCGAACATACAGTAAAGTGTCCGTGTCCGTGTTCGGGTAACAAAAATCCAATTATTCGGTACGAACACGAATAATACAGTCCGTGTTCGCTCAACACTAATTATGATAAATGAGTTGAAACAAGTATAAACAATAATGTGTTGAATTGTTTCATGAGAAAACACAGCAAATCTTGTATTCAATAGTAGAATGTAAGGATGCTCATTGCCCTTTAATTCATAAGCCTGTCGTGGTTTCTTTTAAGACAGGAAAAAAAAAACAGGCTCTGTGTCTTTGATATAAAAAGAGGAAGTAGTTTATAAGCTGGGAGTTTGTAGCACGGAGAAAAAGATTGTTTCTTTATATGATAAATGAACGGCATATGATATTTTTGGGGTTATTCTGTATTAAAGTAAACTAAGATGAAAAATAATAGGTTGCCCTTTAAACCAGGAATCTTTGTTTAGACATTAAGGGTTACCGCAATTAACATGACCATTGAACCCTATTTGGCACTGAGCCAAAAGTTTTAAAATAGAATAACTTTTTATATAATTATGGTATATTAAGTGGTATTTCAGGGGCATCCTCCGTAACCAAAGGGGAACCTCTGATCAGATTTTTGAAATTTGGGACAAAAGTTCTTAGAGGTTTTTTCATTTGAAAGATAAAAGTACATTACTTCCTGTCATTATGGGTGTATAAAAAGTGACCTACTACAAATAGTGTAAAGACAGGACATTAGAGCAAAGAATTGCAGCCAGCCCCTCTCCCCCAGATAGACAGTAAATAAGGTATACAGCTAACCTGTGTCCGCATGTCCCATCAGAAGCAGTCCCAAAGGTTTACTGAATAACAGTAGCAAGGGTGAGAGTGGTTTCCTGCCTGGCTTCAAAGGAAAGGGGAAGTCATTTAAAAAAAAAAAAAAAAAAAAAAACACAAGTTGAGTAAAATAATAGCAGAAACAGGTAGATTGTTTTACGTTTTTTCCTTTGTCAGGAACACTCCCAAGAGAGGTGTGGATACCTGAAGCAGGTCTCTATTTACCACAGCAATTGCAAGCCACACACTCAGATCTCACTAGATGTGTTGCAGCGCTTTAAAAGCAATTGACAAAAAATGCATAATAGTGTGTTTTCATTCCTACCAGATCCAAATGAGGATACTAAGTCATAAAGTAAGGCTACTAAGAGTGCAATTGGTTACACCAACATCCCTCAAGGTAGAAGGGATACATGGATTCACGCCAGTCATTGAAAAAAGGTGGTACAATGATTTTCTTGAAATTTTTGATATGTATGGGAATGTTGGGTATAATGAAGGGGCAGGACAATAAAAGAGACAGACAACCTAAGGCCCAATGTACTGTTAAGTTTAAATAATACCAGGTAGCCAGGAAGTCAGGATATTCAGGGTGCTAGATATGTCCACAATTACACCCAGAGTCCCAGACTATACCTGTGCTAGTAAACCCACTTGCATTAGAGGATCTAAATCAGACAGAGTTTTCAAAATCCTATAGAAACATTACCAGTGCACAAAAGGACATGTTAATTCCCCCAAAAGTCGCAGGTTTCAAGAATCCTACAGTGTGTATAGAGTTCTATGGAAATAAACTGATGTAGGAAGGGTGGACTGTTCACAAGCACTGATAAACATATCCTGCCCACAGCTGACTGTGAACAGCCCATGAAATGAAACTTGCATGCATTACAGAAATGAAACTGTTAAACATAAAATATGAGCCATATTAAATGACAATATGGACATTCCTAATGAACACAGCCTTTTGGAGGTTTTACCTTATCTCCTAAAATAATGAAAGTGGTGTATTTATATTGATGTTTATGATAATTATGATCTCTAGTTATCTGTTGAATTAAAATAATTATGTGTTCGGTTGATAAGGTTACCAAGGCCAAGGAGACAACCTATTTCAACTCTATACGGAAATAAGAAGGGATTGATGATGCTGAGTATGTAATGAGACATCTGTCACCTCAAACCCCCATGTATGAAGTAATCTCCGCCTCAGAACCTTACCAAGACTCGGACACCCCCCACTGAGGTTTGCCCTCTGGGCCAGTGTTCCAAGCGTAAGGGGCTGCTCCCTTGGAGGAATCTGATAAGCGGAATAGGTAGTTAGTTAACCTAATCAATAAATTCTCAAGAGGGGGAAGATGTCGTGGCATACCAATCTCGCATTTTCTGGATACCTTATTGGCCTTTACAAGATACCTTGCTGGATATGCAGGATGCCTTGACTGGCATTTAGAATGGTTATCTTAAACAAAATGTCTTTTGAGTTAATCTCATTTTACTTTGATTTCTTTACATGTGTCACTGAGCTTGCAAAGGCTAAGAATATATCAGATGACCGAAACAGTGGAAATTCCCTATCTCTCAGAATATCAACTCTGTCTGGACAGCTGACCACAAAGCCAATAATATCTTCTAAAAAGCCCCTTTGGAACTTTTATTGAACGTCACCAAGAAATTTCCCATATGACAGAGAATCACGATCTAGATTGACATAATGCTTACTATAATTAGTTGTTAACTTTGATTGGATAAAAGATGTTAATAACAACCCATTTCTTGTACGTCAGATTGTAATGACAAACCCATTTTTGAGTATATATAAACTCCAGAAACGCTGTAATAAATCAGGTCACCATGATTCAGCCATCTTGAGTCTTGTCTGATCTCATTATATATATATAGCTATATATTGTCTGATTTGGTATCACTGACTAACAGGTAACAGGTATTTTGTACCTGAGGAAAAATTCCACAACACATCCGACACTACCAGGTTGCACCTCAGTCTGTTCAGGAGCTCAGCGATGCCCTGGTCCAGATCTGAGAGGATCTGAGAGGAAATACCCAAGGACACCATCTGTCATCTCATTAGGAGTGTGCCCTGATGTTGTCAGGCAATCATTAAGCAAGTGGGGCCAAACAAACTACTGAGTACCATTTTGAGTCTGCTGCAATGAAATTTCAGCAAAATGGACTAGCCTACTGAATCATTTTTTCACTTTGATTTTCAGGGTGTTTTTGAATTTAGCCCTCTGTTGGTTGTTAATTTTTGTTTCCATCACACATCATCCAGTCCATATCAGTATAAATTTACGGTATATTTTTCCCCATTGCTGTGTTTTCAAAGTGTTCCTTTAATTTTTTTGAGCAGTGTATGTATGTATATATATATATACACATATATATATATATATATATATATGTGTATATATATATATATATATATATAATATACTGTATACATAGTCAAAAGTATTGGGGCGCCTGCCTTTAAAAGCACATGAAATTTAATGGCATCCCAGTCTTAGTCCGTAGGGTTCACTATTGAGTGAGTTGGCCCACCCTTTGCAGCTCTAACAGCGTCAACTCTTCTGGTAAGACTATCCACAAGGTTTAGGAGTGTGTCTATGGGAATGTTTGACCATTCTTCCAGAAACGCATTTATGAGGTTAGGCACTGATGTTGTTATGAGGTAAGGACTCTGTGCAGACTAGTCAAGTTCCTCCACCCCAAACTCACTCATCCATGTGTTTTATGGACCTTGCTTTGTGCACTGGTCCAAATCATTTGGTGGAGGGGGAATTTTGGTGTGGGGTTATGTTTCAGGGGTTGGGCTTGACCCCTTAGTTCCAGTGAAGGAAACCCTTCAGAATACCAAGCCTTCTACGGGCTAATCATTGAGATGGGGTTCCTCCACCCTAAACTTGCTCATCCATGTCTTTATGGACTGTGCTTTATGCACTGGTCCAAATCATTTAGTGGAGGGGGGATTATGGTGTGGGGCCATTTTGCAGGGATTGGGCTTGGCCCCTTAGTTCCAGTGAAGAGAACTCTTAAGGTGTCAGCATACCAAGAAATTGTGGACAATTTCATGCTCCCAACTTTATGGGAACAGTTTGGGGATGGCCTTTCCTGTTCCAACATGACTGCGCACCAGTGCACAAAGCAAGGTCCATAAAGACATGGATGAGCAAGTTTGGGGTGGAGGAACTTGCCTGGCCTGCACAGAGTCATGACCTCAACCCAATAGGACACTTTTGAGATGAATTAGAGTGGAGACTGCGAGCCAGGCCCTCCTGTCCAACATCAGTACCTGACCTCCCTAATATGCTTCTGGAAGAATGGTCAAACATTCCCATAGACACACTCCTAAGGCTCCATGTACACGGGCCGTTAGAAAAAACGTCCTGCAAAGCTATTTCTGACGCCGGGAAAAAGCAGCTGTTAAACGTGCTTTCAGTAGCTTTTTCCATTTGCGTTATTGCACGTTTGGCCACGTTGCTTTTAGCAGCGTTTATCTGCCTCCATTCAAAATCAATGGTTCCCTATGGGAGTCTATTGATTTGAATGGAAGTCGCACCGCAAGTCGGACTTGCGGTGTGACCTGCACTGTGAGAATCTTGAGGGGGAACTCCACGCGCAAAAATTGGAAAAAAACTGCAAGGGGGTCCCCCCCAGGTTCAAAACCAGGCGCTTCGGGTCCGGTATGGAATTTGAGGGTAGCCCCATGCCGAAAAAACGACTTGGGGTCCCCCCAAAATCCATACCAGACCCTTATCCGAGCATGCAGCCCAGCAGGCCAGGAAAGGGGAGGGGACGAGCGAGCGGCCCCACCCCCCCCCGGACCACACAAGGCCACATGCCCTCAACATGGGGGGGTGTTGGTGCTTTGGGGCAGGGGGAGCTCTGCACCCCCACCTCAAAGCACCTTGCCCCCATGTTGATGAGGACAAGGGCCTCATCCCCACAACCCTGGCCGGTGGTTGTGGGGGTCTGCGGGCAGGGGGCTCATCGGAATCAGGAAGCTCCTTTAACAAGGGGGCCCCCCAGATCCCGGACCCCTCCCTATGTGAATGGGTATGGGGTACACTGTACCCCTACTCATTCACCACATAAAAGGCAGTGTATGGAAATAATGACAGGAGACATTTTGGAAAGTTTATTAAAAATCTTCATCCGGCTCTTCTTGTCTTCTCCTCTCCTGGGGGTCTCCTGCTCTTTTGCTGTCCGCTCCTCTCCGGGGTCTTCTGCTCTTTTGCTGTCCGCTCTTCTGCTGTCCTCTCTTCTTTTCTTCTCCTCTCCGGTCTTCTGCTCTTTTGCTGTCGGCTCTTCTTCTTCCTCCGGTCCTCCTCCGACGACGTCTCCGGTGATTATGCCGGTCTCCGGTCTCTGCAGCTTATTATATAGCCATTAGGGGCGTGGCCCCTGATGACGTCATCGGGTGGCCCCGCCCCCTCATGTCACAGAGATGAAAAACATTGTAAAAACAATTGTCTAGGTCCCCAGCATGCAGCTGAAACAGTGCAATGTAATATAATTTGAACACAATTTAAAAATCAAACACATTGTTTTACCTAGTATGCAGCCTGACCCCACAAAATGAAAAAAAGAGTTCATCCGGGCTTTAAGGCTGGTTTACATTTCCTGCACAGTAAAATG